>NC_067245.2:299711667-300014697 GCF_019359855.2 Lolium perenne
TTATACAAGTATAATGACTGCATCCTCCATTTGATCCTACAAATGTGAAGTTGCAGCTGCTGGTATTATTGTCTTCCTGAGTCATTCAAAAACTATTTTTTTGTCTCCATTTACAATGCAGATGCACACCTTGCCCTGCCATTCATGATCCCATCACCGATGAAGGAACCATATGGCAGATGGTTTTTAGCTCGATCAGCATATGGCAAGCGCTTGATGATCATCCATGAAGATCGGTATTGTAACACCCCACTTTTTGCAACCTTGATTATTTGTCCTTATTGCCAAAAATTAGGGGGAACAAAAACTTTTTCTATAGGTTTAGTAGATGAATTGCCTTGATTTGTTTGTTATGATGAATTGCCTTGATCTGTTGGTAGATGAATTGTCTTGATTTGCTTGTTGAGTTTTGTCTTGAGCTACCTCATAGAACAACACCCCTAGTGGTTAAACAAGCAACTCACCAAATAAAACACATGTGTGGCTTAGGAAGAATTGTTTTCCTTCTTACTACATCAAACCTCTCTCCTGATGACAACATGAGTGTGCCATCTTGATTTTTCTCTTTGTGGTACAAGATAGCTCGATCATCCTTAATTCACAACTTGGTGATCTCAATGCATGGATCTCATCTGTGCATCTCCCTCTACAATTTCCACATCCTGCATGTCTCATTCTACCCTTGCATCGCATATATTCAACTTGATCTTATACCCTATCCAATGATTCAACTCTAGATCACTTCCTTCACTTTTACCTCTTGTTTTTATTCAAGTTTAATCTTCACAAAACCAAGAGTGGGAATGATGGGTACATTTTGTAGCCACCATCTACCCTTGAGAACACTCCTCCCTAAATTAGTTTCCCTCCTCAAAAATCCTACTGTTTTCCTTCTCTAGTTTTGATCACAAAACTACTTCTAGTTTTATTAAAACTTTCCAAGATTTCTCTTCAAAGAAAACAAGGAACTGAAATGGGTTTTGTTTTTCATCCCATTTCTACCAAGTATTGATTTATAAAACATTATTTCTATTTTGCTTTGTTTTAACAAAAAGCTTGTTTATGGTACCTATACCATTTCTTGTTTTCCTCTTGATTATTTTTACATTTGAGAAAAACTCTACCTAACCTGAGAAAGTAAGTAGAATATTTTGAGCTCCTATGTTCCAACTAATTTTCTCTCAACATTTTCAAATGCCATTCCACTTGAGATCATTCCCAATTGTCCCTAGACAATTGAGGTGTTTCAAGTACTTTTCAAATAAATTCTATTTCGAATGACAACTCTTGCACATCTTGTGTACATCTCTGATCTACCCCATAATGTTCCTTCATCCTCCAATTCTTGATCAAGTAGATGAACTCTTGATACTTTTTATTGGACTTCCTTCAACTAAACCCTAGACTCAGAGAGTATTTCAAACCACTCCAAATTGACCTCTTATTTGTAGAGCAACTATATTCCATCATACCCATCTCAATCCTCTATTATTTTCCATCATCACCTTGACCTCTTGAATTGATGACTTATGTCACCATATTCATCATTAGAATTGCATCATTATTCCCTTCACTATCTCCCTAAAACTTGGACTCTATATCCCTGGAAGAAAACCTAGTTTCCTTGCATAACACAAGTGGTGTCGTGTGTCTTGCATAGGCACTTGAGCACCATGTGTCTCATCTTGTTTGGAGTAGTCAAGTCTCAAATCTTGTGGAGGCCATCTCCAAGATGGCATGCACATGAAACCTTGTACATCACCATCATCTTCTTGGCACAAAGACATCATGCAACAAATACCATCATGGTATATTTTACCATCACAATCCTCCCCCATCTCTATTTCTCTCACATTGTTCATTTTTATTGGCATGAATGGAGCCGGCCAAATGGTGTATGCATGGCAATTTCAGCCAGCCATGCCTCTTCATTTCCTTCCTCCACAAGTCTTGCCTCCCACCTAACCCAATCAATAAATGGGCAGCCACCATCCTTGGCCAATCAAAAAAGGAGGCAACCACCCCTCTCCCTCTATAAAAACTCCCTAGCCGGCCACCTCCACTCCTCTTGCTCTCATTTTTCTTCTCTCCACTCACTCCTCCACCTTATCTACTCCCTCACACTCTTCTCCTACTCCCCCCCCACGAAAATGCAGCTCCACCTAGCTCCCATGGCCGGCCATGGCCATGGAAAGAACTCCAAGATGAAGCTCCCTCCTCCCTCAAGCTCCTCCTCACCATGAGAGCCTCCCTCTCCTTCTTCTCCCCAACCCTAGATGGTTTTCTCTCCTCTTCCTCTTCCTCCATTGCTAAGATTGGATCTTGATGCAGGTGCATGTTGGTCCAAGCATAGAGAAGCTTGAGCAATCCTCAGATCTGAAGTTCTTGAGCAAAGTTCGTCCAAATCCCTGCAATAATTTCTGCTATCTTGCTGTTTCAGATTCTGGTACGAACTTGTAAAATCCACCAAATCTCGTGTGCAGATCCAAATCGTGTGATTCAAAGTTCCACGGATAGGTATTCAAAAGATCTACAACATGGCGTTGGTCTCATCCTCAAATTCGCTACAGATTCTCCCTGGTAAATAAAGTTCTGGAAACATGCAGATTCACTGTTTGTTAGATTTGTTCCATTTTACAAAACCTTTTTGAGCAAACTCAACTGCGGGCGAAAGCCCTCTTCAACACCTTCATTTTGGCGGTGGTTTCACTTCGATTGACCTCTTGAAACTGAAATGGTTCACAGATCAAGATCTGGACAGATCTGGCTTTGTCGAATTAAACCAGGAGCTTGGGAACGAATTTTTGAATGAAACAAATTGGGTAAGAACCAGCTTTTCAATACCTTTCCGATGCAGCTGACCTCATTTTTTTATGAGCCGTGTACGATTTTTGGTGAATTAAACTTGTTCTGTGTTCTGCAGACATGGCTGTTAGCTTTTAAATCACCAAAAATCCATTTTTGAACCTAATTGAGTGATTCCAGTTCTGTAGGACTACGGAATGTTTTTTAATCTTCTCAAACAAGTTTCAAACCTTTATCTGTTCTGTAACTCTAGAGGTAAAGCAAATGGTATAGACATGCAGTAATCTTGTCAATCCATTTGTGAGAGTTTCAGAAATAATTTTAACCCAAATCCAATTGTGTATGCCTCTATGTTTAAATACCTTTCAAATGCCAGTGGTCCCATATTTTTAGGATTTTTCTACGATTTATGGCTTACAGATCTTGTTTTCTGTACAGTCGGATTCAAACAAATTCCTAAATTTGTAGGTTTAATATTTTTGAGTGAATCCAATTGGGTTAGTCTTGTATTAGTACTGGCCATCTAGGAAAAATAGTGTTAGTCTCTGTTCATGCATTTTCGTTCCTGTTAGTAAGGTATATGTGTGACATGCATTGTTGGACCAAAACTTATTGGGTTTATTTAAAAACCTTGACCAACTCTTTTATTTAGAACTGGGCAACCTTTGTTTTATGCTTGCAAAACAAAACCTCTGCAACTCAACTTTAGCCCTATTGTTTTGCTTAAGTTTTCAAATGATGTGGAATGTGGTTTGCTTCCTATTTTGGATGTTGTGTTATGTGAGCAAACTA
The DNA here is from genome assembly GCF_019359855.2 of Lolium perenne. NCBI lineage: Eukaryota > Viridiplantae > Streptophyta > Magnoliopsida > Poales > Poaceae > Lolium > Lolium perenne. The sequence continues at coordinate 299,715,265 of NC_067245.2, forward strand.
AGTTAGGAAAAATGTTTTCTACTTTTCCAAAAATGTTTGAAAATGTTTTGTGAATGTATTTGATGTCAAACTAATGCTCTTGTCCTCTTTATGATGTTATCTACCAGGGGATACTTAGTTGTGCCATGGTGATACCTAGAGAGGCAATTGCTAAGTCGTGGCACTCTCATACCTTTACTAGGTAAATAAATGGGGTTTTCTTTTAGTTGCTTTGTAGTATCTATAAGTCTTTTGTATGTTAGCCCTTAGTAAAGTGGTTAGCTATTGATTGTTGAATGTTGCATGCTTGTTATGTTTGGAGCAATGTGATTGATTGTGTTCCTTTTATATTTTCCGGCGATAGATGCGAACAATTTCGGAGGAGAAGAAGAAGAAGTGGAATCGGACAAGGATTTTATTTGTACTGTGGGAATTCTTATTTGATGGAGTTGAAGAAGTCCAGGGACAAATAAGCCAAGGCAAGCCATCTTTTGATCTCTGATATGATGTCTCTTTGGATGTCATCTTGTGCTATCAATAGCATCATGGTTCTATGTGTGATGATCTCCATGTTGTTGTCATCTATGCTTGGATGCAAGCATGGTACCTCTAGTAGTTTTATCTTGTCAAGGTCTTGGTAATTGGTTGGGTGTATGGTTTCATGTCCATTGCTACCCAACTTGTTTTCTATATTTAGCTTGATCATGTTCCACCTCGGGACAAGATTCATACTACACCACCTTCTAGTGTAGAAGTATCAATACCATGACCTTGGTGTATTCTCAAATTGTGATGAGTATGCCTAATTCCCTAAATGGTGTTGGTGTTGGTCAATTCTCATCCCTATCTGTTGATTGGGTTAGATAGCACCACAAATCTGAAAGTATAGTTTCATCTTATGTTGTCATAATACATGCTTAGCCCAAGCAAGTATGATCCACTCCAATACCTCTTTTTCATACCCTCAATGGTGTGATGACCCTCATCTCGGCCATAGTGTTGTATTAGTCAACTCATGAAACTTTAGGTTGGGAACCCCTCAAGGTTTACCTTGTTGTAAATGTTTATGAAAACCTTGGGTGAGGCAACCTTACCCAAGCGTATGGTTTATGAAAGGAAAGGATCTTGACAAAGATGGTTGGAAAGAGGAAAGTGTGGGTGTGACTTGGGTTTTTGAGAAAAATGACACATGGTTCTTTGTATTCGCCCGGAACAATTACACAGCGCAACCACATTATCCAAAGTGGGTACGGGCTTAGTCTGACGTCTGTTGAAATTGGCATAAGCCACCTTCACAACTCTCTAGGAGGGTCACGATGACCTCTGACACCGGGTTGCGCTCTGAAGGAGGCAATACACTGCATTAACTTGCAGCCGGACGACTACTGAGGGTCTTCTGTCATGGCGCCGGAGATACGCTCAAAAGGAGGTATGCTACCGGGGTGCCGGGAAGGGGTAAGCCCGCAGGGAAGGACTCTTGTCAAGGGAGACAGGCGAAGGACTATGACTGATTATCCGAGCCTCGCATACTTTTGTATGTCGAACCGGGGATGATCCCGGCGGATTTATCGGTTCTTGTGGGGAAAGTGCGCACACTCTGCAGAGTTAAAACTATTCGAATAGCCGCGTCCGCGGTCATGGACGGTTGGGATGGCCGTTACCGAGCTGTGTCGAGTTTTGGTTTAGAAAATGATTTCCAAAGGAAATGTGTGTGTTGGATGTACCGGAAGGGTACGGAAAGGCTGGTGCCGACCATATGGAGATGGTCGAGGAAAATGAAACAAAATTGGGTGACCCTTCCTAGTGTTTCATGTAGAGGGACTCTTCTTCAATAAAGATATAGAGATGTCGTAGTTTATCTTTTGAAGTATATTCTTCAACAAAGATATAGAGATGTCATAGGACTTCCCTAGTATCCCCATCAATTGAGATGGCGGTATGCTACCTCTTCTTTAACAAAGGTATAGAGATGTCATAGGACTCCCTTAGTGTCCCCATCACTCGAGATGCCGGGATGCTATATCCACAAGAGAAACTATTTCTCTTCCACATGCTATATCCACAAGAGAAACTATTTCTCTTCCACATGCTACATCCACGAGAGAAACTATTTTTCCTCTCTTGTCTTCTCTAGTTAGAATTTTTATCACCTTCTTGATGGTTTGCGAGTACAATTCCAAATGTACTCACGGCTTTGTCCCTGGCTATTTACTTGGCCAGACTTGAAGGAGTTCGACAGATGAAGAAGGAGTTGACGACGTCTATGCGAGCTAGGAACGTCTTCCCGATCGATTGCCCGTAGGGTTATGGCAGATGACTTGGGTACGCGCTGCTGAAGTGATGATGCTACTCTGATGTTTAGTTAGGCCCTTCGAGGCTATTATGTAAGTATTGGTCATGTGACCATGTTGTAATTTTCTTATTCCGCTTTGTAATGGATGGTGTAATTTGATATCAGTTCGGTTATGTGTTCACGGCGCACTGATCATGGGATCGTGAATCGTATACATAACAGGAATTTCGGACAACTAGTCCGGGGTCCCTGAGTTGGTATCAGAGCTATCCTGACTGTAGGAGACCTTAGTTAGCATGGACGTTAGTTAGGAAACAAGTACTTGGGAAAAACTATTTACAAAACAAATTCTTTCTTTAGTCGGAAGCATAGCTTCTACGCCTCTTATTTATTCAAAGCTTCTAAATTCTTATCTCTCCGCTTTATAAAAGGGTTTGAAAATTCTTACTCTATTGTCTCATCCAATTCAAACCTACATATTGGACGATGTCCCCAACCCAGACCGGAGACTCGAACTCGAAGATGGATCAACCTTTTATGAAGTCTCACATATCTCCAACAGCAGCTATTGAAGATTTGATGCCGACTTAGCCGTGCTCATGTAGGGATGATAACATCACATCTTTGGTTGTCACCAAAGTCTGTCGATGAGCTGACCTTGTTCCTCCATGGACTTGCACTTTTTGCAGTCGTCTGGGATCAAGTCCTCAGTTCTTGACTAGTACTTTTTAGGCCAGCCACCAGAAGTTGCCGCCTTCGGGAGCACCTCAACAGCTACCTCTTCGAAGACCTCATATTTCCGGGATGTCGAGACTAGAAGTTCTACACAGTTTTCTCCTCCGCCTCATCATCAATGACTCAACACCCGACCCCTTCACTACCAACTGCTACAAGGATCCAAGTTGAAGCTGATGTTGACGATATGAAGATGTCAACATATGCGACCAGCCCCAAACCTATAGGATGGATAGGACAAAACTCAATCGCTTTGATTGAGCTACCCCTACGTATTAGGCATCCTTGGGTACTTAGAGTACCATGTCTGGTGTGATGATTGCTTGTAGTTCCTCGTGTATTGCCTTGAGTGTTTTTATCTGTTTGTTGTGTGCATGATTGTCTTGATCCTTCGGTTTGAAAAACACCCTCGGTGTGATAACCTAGCTTAGACAGCCTCCCTAAGATGTTTTTACCCTCATCAACCACGCCGTTAGAATACTAACTGCTAGTTCTTGGATAAGTTAACTACGTTAACCATCGATTCTCAACCGTCGGAGAAACTAACCCAGACCCCTATCCACGCCGACTACTTTCAAGATCAGCTGGAGCATCTCTACTACGCCAAGAAAGCAGAAGCCCCTACCTTCAAGAGTGACTGCACCTCTGCGAGAAGACATACTAATCTGGACTAACCTTGGAGCATAACCGCACTAACCTCGAGCATATCTTCTTGAAACCACCCTCTAACACGTCGTCTAACAAGCTGAGGGAACAATAGCATCAAAGCCAAGCTGCATCACCTGGTTCATCCGCTCCTCATCAAGTGAAGCTCCTGAAGATACCTCAAGACTCAAGATTAGGTGTAGTTTAACCGCACACTTCTCAACTGGTACAAGTCAGCACCAACTCTCAAGCTCAAGATTGTCTCCGACGACCTTCGTTGCTACTTCATATGGACACAACCAGGCGCTTCATCGACTTACTAACTTACCGCACGTTATAAGGTTTAGTAAACACCGTGAGTGCCTTTTGAAGCCGTGGTCTACATTTCTCCCCCGAAGATTCTTCAACTAAATACGGAAGATCGACAACTTCTTCAGAAGCCCCAGACAGAACTACAAGGCAGAAGCTCTGAGTTTTTCCGAGAACCCGGTGAAAAATCTTAAGGGTGGAAGACTTCGTCTTCCACTATAAATTGGAGCTAACCCTAACATTTTTAACCTTTCTAAAAACACCGATGGGAACTTGGGATGCACTAACCCCTCTTGGAGCCGTGGACTACACAACGCCCTCAGAAGATGTTCAACTCAAGACGGGAGATCAATGGCTTCTTCAAAAAAGCGCCCGACAAGACCTATGGCTGAAGCTCTAAGTTTTCAGGAACCCCGCTGAACAAATTTAAGGGTGGAAGACTTCGTCTTCCACTAAAATATTAAGCTAACTCTAAAAAAAAAAAAAAAAAAAATTCACCCCTGCTAAAGAAACTGCTCCAGTGCACTAACTTTCCCAGAATCTTGAACCCCCGCTAGGATCGCTTAGAAACTACAGATCTAACACCTGCATGGAGTAGTCAACCTCTTCAAGAAGCTCGCCATCGGTAGAAATCTATCATGTCTCCCAGAAGCTGAAGTTGCGACCTTCTCAACAATGGCACATCTACAGAAGAATGGAGTCTAACTTTAGCCAAACTTTACAACCCCTCTAGCCCTACGCTTAGTAATCTCGGGACGAGATTATTTTAAGGGTGGAAGATCTGTAACACCCCACTTTTTGCAACCTTGATTATTTGTCCTTATTGCCAAAAATTAGGGGGAACAAAAACTTTTTCTATAGGTTTAGTAGATGAATTGCCTTGATTTGTTTGTTATGATGAATTGCCTTGATCTGTTGGTAGATGAATTGTCTTGATTTGCTTGTTGAGTTTTGTCTTGAGCTACCTCATAGAACAACACCCCTAGTGGTTAAACAAGCAACTCACCAAATAAAACACATGTGTGGCTTAGGAAGAATTGTTTTCCTTCTTACTACATCAAACCTCTCTCCTGATGACAACATGAGTGTGCCATCTTGATTTTTCTCTTTGTGGTACAAGATAGCTCGATCATCCTTAATTCACAACTTGGTGATCTCAATGCATGGATCTCATCTGTGCATCTCCCTCTACAATTTCCACATCCTGCATGTCTCATTCTACCCTTGCATCGCATATATTCAACTTGATCTTATACCCTATCCAATGATTCAACTCTAGATCACTTCCTTCACTTTTACCTCTTGTTTTTATTCAAGTTTAATCTTCACAAAACCAAGAGTGGGAATGATGGGTACATTTTGTAGCCACCATCTACCCTTGAGAACACTCCTCCCTAAATTAGTTTCCCTCCTCAAAAATCCTACTGTTTTCCTTCTCTAGTTTTGATCACAAAACTACTTCTAGTTTTATTAAAACTTTCCAAGATTTCTCTTCAAAGAAAACAAGGAACTGAAATGGGTTTTGTTTTTCATCCCATTTCTACCAAGTATTGATTTATAAAACATTATTTCTATTTTGCTTTGTTTTAACAAAAAGCTTGTTTATGGTACCTATACCATTTCTTGTTTTCCTCTTGATTATTTTTACATTTGAGAAAAACTCTACCTAACCTGAGAAAGTAAGTAGAATATTTTGAGCTCCTATGTTCCAACTAATTTTCTCTCAACATTTTCAAATGCCATTCCACTTGAGATCATTCCCAATTGTCCCTAGACAATTGAGGTGTTTCAAGTACTTTTCAAATAAATTCTATTTCGAATGACAACTCTTGCACATCTTGTGTACATCTCTGATCTACCCCATAATGTTCCTTCATCCTCCAATTCTTGATCAAGTAGATGAACTCTTGATACTTTTTATTGGACTTCCTTCAACTAAACCCTAGACTCAGAGAGTATTTCAAACCACTCCAAATTGACCTCTTATTTGTAGAGCAACTATATTCCATCATACCCATCTCAATCCTCTATTATTTTCCATCATCACCTTGACCTCTTGAATTGATGACTTATGTCACCATATTCATCATTAGAATTGCATCATTATTCCCTTCACTATCTCCCTAAAACTTGGACTCTATATCCCTGGAAGAAAACCTAGTTTCCTTGCATAACACAAGTGGTGTCGTGTGTCTTGCATAGGCACTTGAGCACCATGTGTCTCATCTTGTTTGGAGTAGTCAAGTCTCAAATCTTGTGGAGGCCATCTCCAAGATGGCATGCACATGAAACCTTGTACATCACCATCATCTTCTTGGCACAAAGACATCATGCAACAAATACCATCATGGTATATTTTACCATCACAATCCTCCCCCATCTCTATTTCTCTCACATTGTTCATTTTTATTGGCATGAATGGAGCCGGCCAAATGGTGTATGCATGGCAATTTCAGCCAGCCATGCCTCTTCATTTCCTTCCTCCACAAGTCTTGCCTCCCACCTAACCCAATCAATAAATGGGCAGCCACCATCCTTGGCCAATCAAAAAAGGAGGCAACCACCCCTCTCCCTCTATAAAAACTCCCTAGCCGGCCACCTCCACTCCTCTTGCTCTCATTTTTCTTCTCTCCACTCACTCCTCCACCTTATCTACTCCCTCACACTCTTCTCCTACTCCCCCCCCACGAAAATGCAGCTCCACCTAGCTCCCATGGCCGGCCATGGCCATGGAAAGAACTCCAAGATGAAGCTCCCTCCTCCCTCAAGCTCCTCCTCACCATGAGAGCCTCCCTCTCCTTCTTCTCCCCAACCCTAGATGGTTTTCTCTCCTCTTCCTCTTCCTCCATTGCTAAGATTGGATCTTGATGCAGGTGCATGTTGGTCCAAGCATAGAGAAGCTTGAGCAATCCTCAGATCTGAAGTTCTTGAGCAAAGTTCGTCCAAATCCCTGCAATAATTTCTGCTATCTTGCTGTTTCAGATTCTGGTACGAACTTGTAAAATCCACCAAATCTCGTGTGCAGATCCAAATCGTGTGATTCAAAGTTCCACGGATAGGTATTCAAAAGATCTACAACATGGCGTTGGTCTCATCCTCAAATTCGCTACAGATTCTCCCTGGTAAATAAAGTTCTGGAAACATGCAGATTCACTGTTTGTTAGATTTGTTCCATTTTACAAAACCTTTTTGAGCAAACTCAACTGCGGGCGAAAGCCCTCTTCAACACCTTCATTTTGGCGGTGGTTTCACTTCGATTGACCTCTTGAAACTGAAATGGTTCACAGATCAAGATCTGGACAGATCTGGCTTTGTCGAATTAAACCAGGAGCTTGGGAACGAATTTTTGAATGAAACAAATTGGGTAAGAACCAGCTTTTCAATACCTTTCCGATGCAGCTGACCTCATTTTTTTATGAGCCGTGTACGATTTTTGGTGAATTAAACTTGTTCTGTGTGTTCTGCAGACATGGCTGTTAGCTTTTAAATCACCAAAAATCCATTTTTGAACCTAATTGAGTGATTCCAGTTCTGTAGGACTACGGAATGTTTTTTAATCTTCTCAAACAAGTTTCAAACCTTTATCTGTTCTGTAACTCTAGAGGTAAAGCAAATGGTATAGACATGCAGTAATCTTGTCAATCCATTTGTGAGAGTTTCAGAAATAATTTTAACCCAAATCCAATTGTGTATGCCTCTATGTTTAAATACCTTTCAAATGCCAGTGGTCCCATATTTTTAGGATTTTTCTACGATTTATGGCTTACAGATCTTGTTTTCTGTACAGTCGGATTCAAACAAATTCCTAAATTTGTAGGTTTAATATTTTTGAGTGAATCCAATTGGGTTAGTCTTGTATTAGTACTGGCCATCTAGGAAAAATAGTGTTAGTCTCTGTTCATGCATTTTCGTTACTGTTAGTAAGGTATATGTGTGACATGCATTGTTGGACCAAAACTTATTGGGTTTATTTAAAAACCTTGACCAACTCTTTTATTTAGAACTGGGCAACCTTTGTTTTATGCTTGCAAAACAAAACCTCTGCAACTCAACTTTAGCCCTATTGTTTTGCTTAAGTTTTCAAATGATGTGGAATGTGGTTTGCTTCCTATTTTGGATGTTGTGTTATGTGAGCAAACTAAGTTAGGAAAAATGTTTTCTACTTTTCCAAAAATGTTTGAAAATGTTTTGTGAATGTATTTGATGTCAAACTAATGCTCTTGTCCTCTTTATGATGTTATCTACCAGGGGATACTTAGTTGTGCCATGGTGATACCTAGAGAGGCAATTGCTAAGTCGTGGCACTCTCATACCTTTACTAGGTAAATAAATGGGGTTTTCTTTTAGTTGCTTTGTAGTATCTATAAGTCTTTTGTATGTTAGCCCTTAGTAAAGTGGTTAGCTATTGATTGTTGAATGTTGCATGCTTGTTATGTTTGGAGCAATGTGATTGATTGTGTTCCTTTTATATTTTCCGGCGATAGATGCGAACAATTTCGGAGGAGAAGAAGAAGAAGTGGAATCGGACAAGGATTTTATTTGTACTGTGGGAATTCTTATTTGATGGAGTTGAAGAAGTCCAGGGACAAATAAGCCAAGGCAAGCCATCTTTTGATCTCTGATATGATGTCTCTTTGGATGTCATCTTGTGCTATCAATAGCATCATGGTTCTATGTGTGATGATCTCCATGTTGTTGTCATCTATGCTTGGATGCAAGCATGGTACCTCTAGTAGTTTTATCTTGTCAAGGTCTTGGTAATTGGTTGGGTGTATGGTTTCATGTCCATTGCTACCCAACTTGTTTTCTATATTTAGCTTGATCATGTTCCACCTCGGGACAAGATTCATACTACACCACCTTCTAGTGTAGAAGTATCAATACCATGACCTTGGTGTATTCTCAAATTGTGATGAGTATGCCTAATTCCCTAAATGGTGTTGGTGTTGGTCAATTCTCATCCCTATCTGTTGATTGGGTTAGATAGCACCACAAATCTGAAAGTATAGTTTCATCTTATGTTGTCATAATACATGCTTAGCCCAAGCAAGTATGATCCACTCCAATACCTCTTTTTCATACCCTCAATGGTGTGATGACCCTCATCTCGGCCATAGTGTTGTATTAGTCAACTCATGAAACTTTAGGTTGGGAACCCCTCAAGGTTTACCTTGTTGTAAATGTTTATGAAAACCTTGGGTGAGGCAACCTTACCCAAGCGTATGGTTTATGAAAGGAAAGGATCTTGACAAAGATGGTTGGAAAGAGGAAAGTGTGGGTGTGACTTGGGTTTTTGAGAAAAATGACACATGGTTCTTTGTATTCGCCCGGAACAATTACACAGCGCAACCACATTATCCAAAGTGGGTACGGGCTTAGTCTGACGTCTGTTGAAATTGGCATAAGCCACCTTCACAACTCTCTAGGAGGGTCACGATGACCTCTGACACCGGGTTGCGCTACGAAGGAGGCAATACACCGCATTAACTTGCAGCCGGACGACTACGAGGGTCTTCTCGTCATGGCGCCGGAGATACGCTCAAAAGGAGGTATGCTACCGGGGTGCCGGGAAGGGGTAAGCCCGCAGGGAAGGACTCTTGTCAAGGGAGACGGGCGAAGGACTATGACCGATTATCCGAGCCTCGCATACTTTTGTATGTCGAACCGGGATGATCCGGCGGATTTATCGGTTCTTGTGGGGAAAGTGCGCACACTCTGCAGAGTTAAAACTATTCGAATAGCCGCGTCCGCGGTCATGGACGGTTGGGATGGCCGTTACCGAGCTGTGTCGAGTTTTGGTTTAGAAAATGATTTCCAAAGGAAATGTGTGTGTTGGATGTACCGGAAGGGTACGGAAAGGCTGGTGCCGACCATATGGAGATGGTCGAGGAAAATGAAACAAAATTGGGTGACCCTTCCTAGTGTTTCATGTAGAGGGACTCTTCTTCAATAAAGATATAGAGATGTCGTAGTTTATCTTTTGAAGTATATTCTTCAACAAAGATATAGAGATGTCATAGGACTTCCCTAGTATCCCCATCAATTGAGATGGCGGTATGCTACCTCTTCTTTAACAAAGGTATAGAGATGTCATAGGACTCCCTTAGTGTCCCCATCACTCGAGATGCCGGGATGCTATATCCACAAGAGAAACTATTTCTCTTCCACATGCTATATCCACAAGAGAAACTATTTCTCTTCCACATGCTACATCCACGAGAGAAACTATTTTTCCTCTCTTGTCTTCTCTAGTTAGAATTTTTATCACCTTCTTGATGGTTTGCGAGTACAATTCCAAATGTACTCACGGCTTTGTCCCTGGCTATTTACTTGGCCAGACTTGAAGGAGTTCGACAGATGAAGAAGGAGTTGACGACGTCTATGCGAGCTAGGAACGTCTTCCCGATCGGTTACTGTAGGGTTATGGCAGATGACTTGGGTACTGCGCTGCTGAAGTGATGATGCTACTCTGATGTTTAGTTAGGCCCTTCGAGGCTATTATGTAAGTATTGGTCATGTGACCATGTTGTAATTTTCTTATTCCGCTTTGTAATGGATGGTGTAATTTGATATCAGTTCGGTTATGTGTTCACGGCGCACTGATCATGGGATCGTGAACTGTATACATAACAGGGAATTTCGGACAGCTAGTCCGGGGTCCCCACAGGTATATACGTAGCAATGATCACCTTGAGCCTGCAGAAGTTCTGCATCATGGTAATGGCCTTATCCTGCGGGAGTATCCTGCCCCTGTCATACATATTTTTGAGAAAGATCTATCCCTGATTGGACCCAATTGGAGTTGAGTTGACAGCCTTGGCACACACTCTCTGTTCATTGGACTGAATTATCCAATGAACCTGATGATAAATGATGGCAATGCTCCTGATGGAACATTGACTCCATTCATGAGGTCAAATTGTGTGTACATCGCGCACTATGCATTTCGGAAACCAGCATTTAGTTGTATTTGTCGTTGTAACCTGCAGCAAGGGGAAAATGAGCTCATGGGAGTTATCACCCTTCCAGAAGATGGTTGGGGATTTCCCCGACAGGCGACAATGTGGTTTAAGCCTAGTCTGAAAAATATCCGCATGTTGATGCAACCCTAAACTGAGCCATGAATCTTTCTGAAGAAAATAATCTTTTTTGTACGATATGTTTGAACAATTCAGTAACTTGTTCCGTATCTTAAGATGCTCTTCCTTTTTTCTGAATCTTATATACCTGGACCCATTTCAGTGTGTCTGTACTCATTTTAGTGTGTATGTAGCCCACATTGAAGTAATCTAATCTTATTTAAAACGGATGGTGATGAACTCTGTATTTCCATCCTTCGTAAACCGTGCATGTCTGTTTATTTTTAGTTTCATTTCAGCAACTGTTATTAGTATATGCACACCTTTTTTTTAATGTTGAGAGGAGTATAAGGGCATTACAATGCTATATACTATATGGCGCTAATAGAGAACAAATGAATGTCAAAATATTGTAAAATCCTCCAGGTACTCTCCTTACAGTGCTAATTGGTGATGGCAGACTGACTTCATGTTGGTTCCGGTGCTTTAGCTAGGACAGGCGAAAAGAGTTTCACGCCCCTTGCAGTAGCGCCTGTGTTGGACGTGCCCTAATGTTTTCCTGCTAAAAGGTGCAATCTTTTAAGCACTTGGGTACGGTATTTCCCCACCAGCCTGGATGCAGGCCACCAAACGCGTCTTAACCAATGTTTAAAATAGCGTGCTAAATGAATTAGCGGCAGCCTCCTTCAAACGATATGAACGCTATATCGTGGTAATAGTGTGGTATATTTCAAAATAATACTAAATATAGCCTAAAAATAAATAATTTTACTAGAGCGAATAGATATATATAGTCCAAAAGTGACTGAATCATACATACATAACCACATATAGAAATAGATCTCAAGTATTTTAGAAGGCTAACATCAACATTTCACAAGGCAACAACATAGTATAAATTATTTATTAAAACATATTAGGCGATATTATCTTCTAACTTAGAAGTGGAACCAACAGATTGTAGTTCATCACCACAAAAAAGTGAAAGCAACTTGCCTAAAAAAAATAGCGCGCTAACACTATGAAGTTTTAGGGCGATATAGCATGCTGTTTCTTAAATAGCGCCACAGCGAGCAAAATTACTAAGCGTGGACCCTCTAGATATGCTATAGCACGCTTTTAGCGGAGAAATAGTTAACTGGGCTTCATTGAGGTCCTGGTTTGACAAAGCAGCCTGAGTACGCATCTAAAAAAATCTGCCTGAGGACGCATGCTTGTAAAAATGAGAGAGCAGACTACAATTACTTCAGTCCCGAACCCTCTATCTCTCCCACCTACTTCACCTCTTTTACACTAATGACTGCCATGAACGGCTCACCTCCTCCCTCCACCGGCAGCTGCCTGGTGGTAACGGCCGCCGACACAGATGAACATCGCCGATATTTCTTGAACTCAGCCGATTTGATCCACCGCATCCTCCAGCAGCTTGATGGACGTCCAGTCTCTTCTATCCAGATCGTGACTAGAGAAGGATCTATGAGTACATCCGTTTCTTACCCTTTGGCAGCGTCGGTTCCATCTCTTGCAGTACTTTATTCTCCGCTGGAAGCACCATCTGACTCGGCACTGATTTCCCTGGCGGCGGCACCAGCTTCTCCGGCTGCGCCGACCCCAACCCCCGCGGCATGGTCTTCTCCGGTGGCGGCACCACCAAAAGTGGGTGTAAGTTGTCCTGAACTCACTAGGATGCAGGTGTAAGTAGTCAATGATAGTTGGGGTTTTAAACAAGTTCTTTTTTCTTTAATGATGGGAAACCGTAGTAGTATTCTTCTGCAGATGTTTTTTTAATGACGGGAAACAGTAGATGTTAAGTACTAGTTCTGGTAAAAAAATATGTTAAGTAATAGTATCCATCACAGAGCAGGGTTTCGCAGTCTGAACATACAAATATATGCTCCATGTTACCTATTTTAGAAAGTCTGAAAGCTTGCTCAGTACCTGTAAAATCAAATTGTCTTGCTGCTGCTAGATTTTGTGCAAACTAATTAAATAGATAGCTAGATGCATTTTCTCCATGTATGTTACGTTCTGATTTATATGCTGTTGATTGATATATACCGTGCTTAACTAGATGCAGAAGGAAACTCGCTCCAACGTCAATGAGCAACTATGTCTTAGGACTGTCGATTGTACATGTCCTCTGCACCCCCCCCCCCCCCGATTTCAGAATTCAAAGAAATTCACTAGCCAAAAAGCCAAAGGTGACGGGCAGGCGTGATGCAGCAATTCAATGTTGTATATTAAAAGGGCGAGGGAAAGGCCGCCCTAAACGGGTTGGTCACTCGGCGGACTCTCCTCAGCCCTCGTGCTTCTATGTGCAACTGGACGGCAACGATGACATGTATATGTTGGTCATCCCCAGAGAATTCAAGCAATGTCTGAAAGGGATTCTTCCCAGGCCTATCAAGCTCAAGACCATCGTAGGCTGCGCCTGGTATGTGCACATCGATGAGTACCAGGGTGAACTAGTCTTGAAGGATGGTTGGTTCGGGTTTGCAGAGGCGCATGAACTGCAGCTCGATGACCTTCTCGTCTTCAAGGTGAAAGACACTTCCTTGATGAATGTGTTGATCTACGACCGTAACACCTCCACCCAGAGGATAATATTTTGTGCTGATCACCCTTAGTTGCATGCATGATCTGCAGTGTTTTTAGGAAGAGGGGATCAGAAACACCTCAATATTTTATTGAATTAACTAGATGCTGCTTTTGGACCTGGGGTAGTGCCCTGCTGATGTTCATGCTGAACTTGGTTTTTGTATTAAGCTGAACTGGGGATCAGATACACTGTGATGAGACTTTGTTAATTAGCTAATCTAGTATATGTTAGACATGTTTTATTTTACTTTAATTCACTATGATATGCTGCGGTAGTTTCAATGTGCGGTCTGATGATTTGTATTATACCTAGCTACATGGAGCTCAACATTTTGAAATATTCATAGATACCTGTAGTAAATGAATTCCAGGATGTGTTTCCTAAGGAATTACCTCGAATGCCACCAGATAGGGAGATAGAGTTTACTATTGACCTAATTCCAGGAATAGCTCCGATTGCTAAAGCACCATACAAGATGGGGCCAAAGGAGTTGAAAGAACTTAAGGAGCAATTGGATGACTTGGAATAAAAAGGATTCATACAAGAGAGTGTTTCACCATGGGGATCACCTGTGATCTTTGTGGATAAAAGAGATGGAGGTAGAAGGATGTGCGGAGACTACAGGAATTTGAATAATGTTACTATCAAAAACAAGTACCCACTTCCTAGAATACAAGATCTATTCGATCAAGTTAGAGGCGCGGGAGTCTTTTCCAAGATTGATCTAAGGTCCGGTTATCATCAGATAAAGATCAAGAAGGAAGACGTTCAGAAAACCGCCTTTGTCTCAAGGTATGGACATCATGAATACCTAGTAGTACCTTTTGGATTAACCAATGCCCCAGCAATCTTTATGAATCTTATGAATAAGATCTTCATGCCATGCCTAGACAAGTTTGTCATCGTATTCATCGATGATATCTTGATATACTCCAATGATAAAACTGAACATGCTGAACATCTGAGGATAGTGTTGCAAACACTAAGAGAACATCAACTCTATGCCAAATTCAGCAAGTGTGAGTTTTGGCTAGATCAAGTGGAATTTCTTGGTCATGTCATTAGCAAGGATGGAATAGCTGTTAACCAGAGCAAGGTAGCAGCAGTTTTAGATTGGGAAGCACCCAAGACTGTCAAGGAAATCCGAGGATTCCTAGGAATGGTAGAATACTATCAGAGATTCATTGAAGGATTCTCTAAGATAGCAGGACCAATGACTAAGCTGTTAAGAAAGAACACACCATTCGTGTGGTCAGAGGAGTGCGAGAAGAGTTTTCAAACTCTGAAAGAGAAACTCACCACGGCACCGGTGTTAGCAGTCCCGGAAGAAGGCAAGGATTACACCGTGTACTGTGACGCATCCAAGCATGGATTAGGTTGCATACTCATGCAAGATCGGAAAGTGATATCTTATGGATCAAGGCAACTCAGACCTCATGAAGTGAACTATCCAACACATGATTTAGAGTTAGCAGCAGTAGTATTTGCACTTAAAACTTGGAGACATTTTCTATATGGAGCCAAGTGTGAGCTCTATACGGATCATAAGAGTCTCAAGTACTTCTTGAAGGAGATATGCCCAAGAGGCAATAATAAAAGTGGTTATTATATATCTTTATGTTTATGATAAATGTTTATATATCATGCTATAATTGTATTAACCGAAACATTAGTACATGTGTGATATGTAGACAACAAAGAGTCCCTAGTATGCCTCTTAACTAGCTTGTTGATTAATGGATGATTAGTTTCATAATCATGAACATTGGATGTTATTAATAACAAGGTTATGTCATTGTATGAATGATGTAATGGACACACCCAATTAAGCGTAGCATAAGATCTCGTCATTAAGTTATTTGCTATAAGCTTTCGATATATAGTTACCTAGTCCTTATGACCATGAGATCATGTAAATCACTTATACCGGAAAGGTACTTTTATTACACCAAACGCCACTGCGTAAATGGGTGGTTATAAAGGTGGGATTAAGTATCCGGAAAGTATGAGTTGAGGCATATGGATCAACAGTGGGATTTGTCCATCCCGATGACGGATAGATATACTCTGGGCCCTCTCGGTGGAATGTCGTCTAATGTCTTGCAAGCATATGAATAAGTTCATAAGAGACCACATACCACGGTACGAGTAAAGAGTACTTGTCAGGAGATGAGGTTGAACAAGGTATAGAGTGATACCGATGATCAAACCTCGAACAAGTAAAATATCGCGTGACAAAGGGAATTGGTATCGTATGTGAATGGTTCATTCGATCACTAAAGTCATCGTTGAATATGTGGGAGCCATTATGGATCTCCAGATCCTGCTATTGGTTATTGGTCGGAGTGAGTACTCAACCATGTCCGCATAGTTCGCGAACCGTAGGGTGACACACTTAAAGTTGGATGTTGAAATGGTAGAACTTGAATATGGAATGGAGTTCGAATATTTGTTCGGAGTCCCGGATGAGATACCGGACATCACGAGGAGTCCCGGAATGGTCCGGAGAATAAGATTCATATATAGGAAGTCATTTTATAAGATTTAAAATGATCCGGAAGGTTCTATAGAAGTTTCTAGAAGGTTCTAGAAAAGTCCGGAAGAAACCACCTCCATGGCCGGCCAACCCTAGAGGGGGAGGAGTCCCAAGTGGACTCCCCCTTAGGGGGCCGGCCACCCCCCCACATGGAAGGGGGAATCCCACCCCAAGTGGGATTCCCACCTTGGGTAGGTTTCCCTATCACATGGAAGGTTTTGGGTTCGGGTCTTATTCGGAGACTTGTAGTCCAACACTTGGGGCTTCCACCTATATCATGAGGGGCCAAGGGGAGGGGGCCGGCCACCCCAAGACCACAGCCTGGCCGCACCCCTTAGTGGCCGACCACCCCCTCCCAAACCCTAGCCGCCCCCCTCTCTCCTCCATAGCTCCCGCACGCTTAGCGAAGCTCCGCCGGAGTTCTCCACCGCCACCGACACCACGCCGTCGTGCTGTCGGATTCAAGAGGAGCTGCTACTTCCGCTGCCTGCTGGAACGGGAGGTGGACGTCGTCTTCATCAACAACCGAACGTGTGACCGAGTACGGAGGTGCTGCCCGTTCGTGGCGCCGTGATCAAGATCTTCTACGCGCTTTTGCAAGCGGCAAGTGAACGTCTACCACAGCAACAAGAGCATCTTGTAGGCTTTGGAATCTCTTCAAGGGTGAGACTCGATAAACCCCTCGTTGCTACCGTCTTCTAGATTGCATCTTGGCTTGGATTGCGTGTTCGCGGTAGGAAATTTTTTGTTTTCTATGCAACGTTATCCTACAGTGGTATCAGAGCCGTGTCTATGCATAGATGGTTGCACGAGTAGAACACAATGGTTTTGTGGGCGTTGATGCTCATGTTCTTTAGTTTGAGTACTTTGCATCTTTGTGGCATAGTGGGATGAAGCGGCTCGGACTAACTTTACATGACCGCGTTCATGAGACTTGTTCCTCATTCGACATGCAACTTGTATTGCATAAGAGGCTTTGCGGGTGTCTGTCTCTCCTACTATAGTGAAGATTCAATTTACTCTTCTATTGAAAACATTAGTATCAACGTTGTGGTTCATGTTCGTAGGTAGATTAGATCTCTCTCGAAAACCCTAAACCACGTAAAATATGCAAACCAAATTAGAGACGTCTAACTTGTTTTTGCAGGGTTTGGTGATGTGATATGGCCATAATGTGATGATGAATATGTATGAGATGATCATTATTGTATTGTGGCAACCGGTAGGAGCCTTATGGTTGTCTTTAAATTTCATGTTGAGTAGTATTTCAAAGTAGTTGTAATAGTTGCTACATGGAGGACAATCATGAAGACGGCGCCATTGACCTTGACGCTACGCCGACGATGATGGAGATCATACCCGAAGATGATGGAGATCATGTCCGTGCTTTGGAGATGAAGATCAAAGGCGCAAAGACAAAAGGGCCATATCATATCACGTATGAACTGCATGTGATGTTAATCCTTTTATGCATCTTATTTTGCTTAGATCGCGACGGTAGCATTATAAGATGATCCCTCACTAAAATCTCAAGATAATAAAGTGTTCATCCTTAGTAGCACCGTTGCCAAGACTTGTCGTTTCGAAGCATCTCGTGATGATCGGGTGTGATAGAATCAACAAGTGCATACAACGGGTGCAAGACAGTTTTGCACATGTGGATACTAAGGTGGCCTTGACGAGCCTAGCATGTACAGACATGGTCTCGGAACACGTGATACCGAAAGGTAGAGCATGAATCATATGGTTGATATGATGAACACTTTGAGTGTTCGCCATTGAAATCACACCTTGTCTCGTGATGATCGGACTTAGGTGCGGTGGATTTGGTTCGTGTGATCACTAAGACAATGCGAGGGATATTGTTTTGAGTGGGAGTTCACCTAGATTTTTAATTATGTTGAATTAAAATTTGAACTCAATTTGTCATAAACTTAGTCTAAACTTTTGCAAATATATGTTGTAGAGATGGCGTCCCCAATCAATTTTAACAAGTTCCTAGAGAAAGAAAAACTTAAGAGCAACAGTAGCAACTTCACCGACTGGTTCCGTCATGTGAGGATCTTCCTCTACGCGGAAATCTGCAATATGTGCTTGATGCACCGCTAGGTAACCCTCCTCAGAACCGAAACCGATGAAGTAAAAGCTGTTTACGCGACTCGGAAAACTTCGGTGCTCTCAAGTTCGATGTGCCATCTGTGCGGTCTGGAATCCGATCTTCAAAAACGTTTTGAGCACCACGATCCTCATGAGTTGATGAATGAGCTGAAAGCTATATTTGAGACTCATGCGGCCGTGGAATGCTATGAAGCATCGAAACATTTCTTGGTTGTATGATGAAAGAAGGCAGCTCCGTTAGTGAGCACATGCTCGCCATGACCGGGCATGCGAAGAAACTCGATGACTTGGGAATAGTGATTCCTAACAGACTGGGGATTAATCGTGTCCTTCAATCACCGCCACCAAGTTACAAGAACTTTGTGATGAACTACAATATGCGAGAACATGAACAAGGAGTGACCTGAACTCTTTGGCATGCTAAAAGCTGCTAAGATTGAGATCAAGAAAGAGCACCAAGTGTTGATGGTCAACAAGACCACCAGTTTCAAGAAACAGGGCAAGTCTAAGGGAAAATTCAAGAAGGGTGGCAAGAAAGCTGCCACGCCTCCTATGAAACCTAAGAACGGCCCTAAGCCCGATCTTTGAGTGCTATTCTCGCAAGGAGAAGGGACAACTGGAAGCGTAATTTCTCCAAGTATCCGGCTGATACGAAGAGCGGCCTTGTCAAGAAGAAGAAAGAAGGTATATCCGATATACATGTTATAGATGTTTATCTCACGGTTCTCGTTCTAGTACTGGGTATTTGATCTTGGTTCGGTTGCTCATATTTGTAACTCGAAACAGGAACTAAAGAATAAACGAAGACTACTGAAAGATGAAGTGACGATGCGCGTTGGAAACGGATCCAAAGTCGATGTGATCGCTGTCGGCACACTTCCTCTACATCTACCTTCGGGATTAGTTTTAAGCCTAAATAATTGTTATTTTGTACCCGCGTTGAGCATGAACATTATATCTGGATCTTGTTTAATGCAAGACGGTTATTCATTCAAGTCTGAGAATAATGGTTGTTCTATTTTTATGAATAATATCTTTTATGGTCGAGCACCTGAAAAGAATGGCTTATTTCTGTTAGATCTCGATAGTAGTGATACGCATATACATAACATTGATGCTAAGCGAATTAAATTGAATGATAATTCTACTTATATGTGGCACTGTCGTCTTGGTCATATTGGAGTGAAACGCATGAAGAAACTCCATACCGATGGATTACTTGAATCACTTGACTTTGAGTCACTTGATAGATGCGAAGCATGTCTAATGGGAAAAATGACTAAGACTCCATTTTCTGGTATGATGGAGCGAGCTGCGACTTATTGGAAATCATACATACTGATGTGTGCGGACCAATGAGCGTAGCATCGCGCGGTGGTTATCGTTATGTTCTAACCTTCACAGATGATCTGAGTAGATATGGGTATATCTATTTCATGAAACATAAATCCGAAACTTTCAAGAAGTTTAAGGAATTTCAAAGTGAAGTAGAAAATCAACGTAACAAGAAGATTAAATTTCTACGATCTAATCGTGGAGGTGAATATCTGAGTTATGAGTTTGGCATGCATTTAAACAAATGCGGAATACTTTCACAATTGACACCGCCGGGAACACCACAACGAAACGGTGTGTCCGAACGTCGTAATCGAACTCTCTTAGATATGGTTCGTTCTATGATGTCTCTTACTGATTTGCCGTTATCATTTTGGAGTTATGCATTAGAGACAGCCGCATTCACTTTAAATAGAGCACCATCAAAATCCGTAGAAACGACACCGTATGAATTATGGTTTAATAAGAAAACTAAGCTGTCGTTCCTTAAAGTTTGGGGTTGCGAAGCCTATGTAAAGAAGTTACAACCGGACAAGCTAGAACCCAAAGCGGAGAAATGCGTCTTCATAGGATACCCTAAGGAAACTATAGGGTACACTTTCTATCACAGATCCGAAGGCAAAATCTTTGTTGCTAAGAACGGAACCTTTCTTGAGAAGGAATTTCTCACTAAAGAAGTGACTGGAAGAAAAGTAGAACTCGATGAGATTGATGAATCTATACTCGTTGATCAGAGTAGCGCGATGCGGAAATTGTACTGCATCGCCTACACCGGCAACGAGAGGAAGCTAATGATAATGATCATGAAACTTCGAACGAGGAAACTACTGAACCTCGCAGATCGACAAGGGAACGTACCACTCCTGATTGGTATGATCCTTGTCTAAATGTCATGATTGTGGATAACAATGATGAGGACCCTGCGACGTATGAAGAAGCGATGATGAGCCCAGATTCCAACAAATGGCAAGAAGCCATGAAATCCGAAATGGGATCCATGTATGATAACAAAGTATGGACTTTGGTAGACTTACCTGATAGCCGAAAGGCTGTCGAAAATAAATGGATCTTCAAGAGAAAAACATATGCTGATGGTAATATTACTGTCTATAAAGCTCGACTTGTCGCAAAGGGTTTCCGACAAATTCAAGGAGTTGACTACGATGAGACTTTCTCACCTGTAGCGAAGCTAAAATCTGTGAGGATTTTGTTAGCAATAGCTGCATTTTTCGATTATGAGATTTGGCAGATGGATGTCAAAACGGCGTTCCTTAATGGAGATATTGAGGTAGAGTTGTATATGGTACAACCCAAAGGTTTTGTCGATCCTAAAAATGCTGACAAAGTATTCAAACTTCAGCGTTCAATCTATGTGCTGAAGCAAGCATCAAGAAGTTGGAACCGACGCTTTGATAAGGTGATCAAAGACTTCGGGTTTATACAGTGTCATGGAGAGGCCTGTATTTACAAGAAAGTGAGTGGGAGCTCTGTAGCATTCACGATATTATATGTAGATGACATATTATTGATCGGAAATGATATAGAACTATTAAGCAGTGTAAAAGGTTATTTGAATAATAGTTTTTCAATGAAAGACCTTGGTGAAGCATCGTATATATTAGGCATCAAGATTTATAGAGATAGATCAAGACGCCTAATAGGGCTATCACAGAGTACATACCTGGACAAGATTCTAAAGAAGTTTAGAATGGACGAAAGTAAGAAAGGGTTTTTACCTATGTTACCAGGCAAGGTCTTGAGTAAGACTCAAGGACCGGCTACGGCAGAAGAAAGAGAAAGGATGAGTAATATCCCCTATGCCTCGGCAGTAGGATCTATCATGTATGCCATGCTATGTACTAGACCGGATATAGCACATGTTGTTAGTTTGACTAGCAGATATCAAAGTGATCCAGGAATGGAACACTGGACAGCGGTCAAGAATATCCTGAAGTACTTGAAAAGAACTAAGGATATGTTTCTTTGTTATGGAGGTGACCAAGAGCTCGTTGTAAACGGTTACACCGATGCAAGTTGGAACACTAATCCTGATGACTCTAAGTCACAGTCTGGGTACGTGTTTATATTGAATGGTGCTGCAGTAAGCTGGGCAAGCTCGAAGCAGTGCACGGTGGTGAAGTCTTCAACAGAATCAGAGTATATAGCGGCTTCAGAGGCTTCATCAGAAGCGGTATGGATGAAGAGGTTCATTGTAGAGCTCGGTGTGGTTCCTAGTGCATTGGACCCATTAATCATTTACTGTGATAACATGGGTGCCATCGCCAATGCACAAGAGCCAAGGTCACACAAGAGGCTGAAGCATATCAAGCTGTGTTACCACTCGATTCGCGAGTACATCGAAGATGGAGAAGTAAAGATTTGCAAAGTACACACTGATCTGAATGTAGCAGATCCGTTGACTAAAGCTCTCCCTAGGGAAAAGCATGACCAACACCAAAATGCCATGGGTGTTAGGTATATTACAATGTAATCTAGATTATTGACTCTAGTGCAAGTGGGAGACTGAAGGAGATATGCCCAAGAGGCAATAATAAAAGTGGTTATTATATATCTTTATGTTTATGACAAATGTTTATATATCATGCTATAATTGTATTAACCGAAACATTAGTACATGTGTGATATGTAGACAACAAAGAGTCCCTAGTATGCCTCTTAACTAGCTTGTTGATTAACGGATGATTAGTTTCATAATCATGAACATTGGATGTTATTAATAACAAGGTTATGTCATTGTATGAATGATGTAATGGACACACCCAATTAAGCGTAGCATAAGATCTCGTCATTAAGTTATTTGCTATAAGCTTTCGATACATAGTTACCTAGTCCTTATGACCATGAGATCATGTAAATCACTTATACCGGAAAGGTACTTTGATTACACCAAACGCCACTGCATAAATGGGTGGTTATAAAGGTGGGATTAAGTATCCGGAAAGTATGAGTTGAGGCATATGGATCAACAGTGGGATTTGTCCATCCCGATGACGGATAGATATACTCTGGGCCCTCTCGGTGGAATGTCGTCTAATGTCTTGCAAGCATATGAATAAGTTCATAAGAGACCACATACCACGGTACGAGTAAAGAGTACTTGTCAGGAGACGAGGTTGAACAAGGTATAGAGTGATACCGATGATCAAACCTCGGACAAGTAAAATATCGCGTGACAAAGGGAATTGGTATCGTATGTGAATGGTTCATTCGATCACTAAAGTCATCGTTGAATATGTGGGAGCCATTATGGATCTCCAGATCCCGCTATTGGTTATTGGTCGGAGTGAGTACTCAACCATGTCCGCATAGTTCGCGAACCGTAGGGTGACACACTTAAAGTTGGATGTTGAAATGGTAGAACTTGAATATGGAATGGAGTTCGAATATTTGTTCGGAGTCCCAGATGAGATCCCGGACATCACGAGGAGTCCCGGAATGGTCCGGAGAATAAGATTCATATATAGGAAGTCATTTTATAAGATTTAAAATGATCCGGAAGGTTCTATGGAAGGTTCTAGAAGGTTCTAGAAAAGTCCGGAAGAAACCACCAAGGAAGGCGGAGTCCCGGAGGGACTCCACCTCCATGGCCGGCCAACCCTAGATGGGGAGGAGTCCCAAGTGGACTCCCCCTTAGGGGGCCGGCCACCCCCCCACTGGAAGGGGGGAATCCCACCCCAAGTGGGATTCCCACCTTGGGTAGGTTTCCCTATCACATGGAAGGTTTTGGGTTCGGGTCTTATTCGGAGACTTGTAGTCCAACACTTGGGGCTTCCACCTATATAATGAGGGGCCAAGGGGAGGGGGCCGGCCACCCAAGACCACAGCCTGGCCGCACCCCTTAGTGGCCGGCCACCCCCTCCCAAACCCTAGCCGCCCCCTCTCTCCCCCATAGCTCCCGCACGCTTAGCGAATCTCCGCCGGAGTTCTCCACCGCCACCGACACCACACCGTCGTGCTGTCGGATTCAAGAGGAGCTACTACTTCCGCTGCCCGCTGGAACGGGAGGTGGACGTCGTCTTCATCAACAACCGAACGTGTGACCGAGTACGGAGGTGCTGCCCGTTCGTGGCGCCGTGATCAAGATCTTCTACGCGCTTTTGCAAGCGGCAAGTGAACGTCTACCGCAGCAACAAGAGCCTCATCTTGTAGGCTTTGGAATCTCTTCAAGGGTGAGACTCGATAAACCCCTCGTTGCTACCGTCTTCTAGATTGCATCTTGGCTTGGATTGCGTGTTCACGGTAGGAAAATTTTTGTTTTCTATGCAACGTTATCCTAAACTTCTTCACTCAGAAGGAACTCAATATGAGGCAGAAAAGATGGCTTGAACTAATCAAGGATTATGATTTGACCATCAATTATACTCCAGGAAAGGCTAATGTTGTAGCAGACGCCTTGAGTAGGAAGAGCACTGGAGGAGTGGAACAAGAGTTATCACCGGAGTTGAGGAAGGAAATAAGCCAAGCCCAAATACAACTTTGGGAGAAAGAAGCTCATTAAGGACTATCGGCTTTACAAGTAGCCGATGAGCTGAGTGTCAACTTAAAGAATGAGATATATGGGTCAATTGGACGATCCATTCATCGTGGAGGAGATGAGAAGGATCGATGAGGGAAGACCATCAGAATTTCGCCGAGGAGAGTCTGGATCATTATGGTTCCAGAAAAGAATTTGCGTTCCGGATATTGCTGAGATCAAGGAAGTTATACTCCGGGAAGCACATCAAACACCATACTCTATACATCCGGGAAGTACAAAGATGTACATGGATCTTAAGGAATTATTCTGGTGGAATAACATGAAGAGAGAGATAGCACAATACGTGGCGGAATGCCATACCTGCCAAAGAGTGAAAGCTGAACATCAAAGTCCGGCAGGAAAGCTACCTTTACCAATCCCAGAATGGAAATGGGAGGAAATAGGAATGGATTTCATCACCGGACTACCCATGACAAATAAAAAGAAGGATATGATATGGGTAATCGTGTTGACGAAGAGTGCACACTTCTTAGCAGTAAACCAGCAGGATAAAGGAGAGAAACTTATCGATCTTTACATCAAAGAGATCGTGAGTAAACATGGAGTGCCCAAGAAGATAGTGTCAGATCGAGGATGCGTGTTCACATCAGCATTTTGGAAGCAATTACATGAAGCTTTAGGACCCAAGCTAGACTATAGCACCGCATATCATCCTCAGACAGGTGGACAAACAGAGAGAACAAATCAGATATTAGAGGATATGCTTAGGGCTTGTGCCCTAGACTTCGGAGGATCATGGGAGGAGCACTTACCACTCGCAGAGTTTTCATACAACAATAGCTATCAAAGCAGCATCAAGATGGCACCATTCGAAGCTCTGTATGGACGGAAGTGTAGATCACCGATATGTTGGTATGAGGCAGGATCAAGTAAGGAATTCAATCCTGATTATGTCACGGAAAAGCAACAAATCATTGACATTATAAGAGATAGGCTGAAAATAGCTCAAAGTCAACAGAAGAGTTATGCCGACCAAAAGAGAAGGACATGGGAGCCACAAGTTGGAGACATGGTGTACCTCAAGGTGAGCCCGATGAAAGGTCTTCAGAGATTTGGAGTAAAGGGGAAGTTAAGCCCTAGATACATCGGACCTTTCAAGATACTGAGCCAAAACCGAGGATTAGCCATTGAATTGGAACTACCGGGAAGGTTAGCTCAAGTTCACAACGTATTCCATGTGTTGCAACTCAGGAAATGCTTAAAGACCCCAGATGAGCCAGTATCACATGATGAGCTCGAGTTACAACCAGACTTGACCTACATCGAGAAGCCAGCTAAGATTCTCGAGGAAAATTGGAAACAACTCAGGAATAGAGCCATTAAGTACTGCAAGATTCAATGGAAGCACCACCCCGAGAGGGAAGCCACCAAGGAAAAGGAAGAAGACCTGAGGAAAACATACCCCGAACTCTTCAGGTATTACAACCACAACTTCGGGACGAAGTTTTCTTTAAGGGGGAAAGACTGTAATGTCCCAGGTTTAGAGACGATCAAGGGGTAGATTTTAGAAAGGGATGTGCATTGCATCGTAAATTCTGGGGAAATTTCGCGCTTTTAAAACAAAACTGCATCGAAGGGGGACAAGTTTCTCTCTCAACACCTTACAGGGTTAGGGTTTCGAGAGTGCGACAAACTTGTTTCTTATTCAACTAAGTTAGGGTTTTGAGAAGAGAGGAGAGAAATTGCATCACAACTTAAGTTGCATGATTGAATTCAAACATAAGTTGCATTTGAAATTCAAATTCTAACATCAAAGGAATTTCTCATAATTCAAATGTGAGGTAATTCATTAACCAAATTATAAATACTAAAAAATATGAATAATACAAATAATAAGTAAAGCTCATTAGAGAAAATGGGAGCTTTATTGATAAACACACAAGATACATTGTCTTTACAATATCCAGAAATGAAATATGAAATATTACAACATATTATAAGAATTGGAAAAATAGAAAAAGAAAAAGAAAGAAGATTACAATTCAATGGAATTCCTAAACTACAACTTGATCTTCAAGAATCCCTTGATCAAGATGATCTTGCAATCCACCTTGATCATCTCCAAGTCCCTGCATACAAGCAAAGCAAAAACAAGAGTTATGCCAAGTGGCAAAGCCACTTGGCAGATTAGCCAAAAGAAAGTGAAATGTGAGGAGATATGATCAAGCTCTGCCGAGCTGATCTTCTCACAACCCAAGTCCCAAGCCAGGACACACACACACACAGCCTAGCTGCTCACCAGGCAGTGTGCATGCTCAAAAGCACACACAAGCCAGTGAGTCACCAACAAGCTGCAGGTCTTGTTGTCGACCAGAGAGGAAGAAGAAGGCCACATAAAAGCCTCCACAGTAAACCCTAGTAAGTTCATCGACAGACAAGCAGCTAGGTAAGTTCACCAGAAACCAAGAGCACAAGAACAGGAAGAACAGCACTGCTGTTCAACCTGCTCAAACCACCACAGTACCAAATCAAGCACCACAGGCTTGCCAGGAGGAGCAGGGCAAGCTTAAGCACCAAACTGAAGCAATCCTCTACATCAACAAAGAATCTAGGAGCTGGAGCGAGGTATAAACCAGATCATCCTGAGCAAAACCAAGTTTTGCTCATAAATAAGCATACTATGCATCACAGGAGCACAGAAGGGTAGAATACCCTGTTTGTGTCATCATCTGGCTACAAAGCCATTTGGTGCAAGCAAATATGGGTAAGGCCAATAGGTAATCATCCTAAGGGAACATCAGTTATGCAAATCAGTGCACAACTAAGGGAATCCAGCAAAGAATGAATTCACAGTTAGCCTAGCCCAACACACTTAGCACCTATAGCTAGCTAGGTCATCAGACTATAGACAAATTCTTGTCTAAATAAATTCTCAGCATCAAAAGCCACTGGAAGTCCAGTATTGGATCAAGCCAGTGAGCAATTATCCAAATCCAGCAAGCAATCACCAACCATAGCAAGCCACGGAGAGGGGGAGCTACCCATGACAGCATCACAGTGCTGCCAGGGTCACCTCAACCCACAGCCAACACTTGTATCCACCACATCATCACCCATTTGGGTTCAGTAGAGGGCTAGGGTACCAACCAGTGGTTGTCATCCAACTAGCCTAATAAAATTATTGAAATGATCATCACTGAATCCCAGTTCACATCATTCATCCATTTACTAAAGCAAGATAAACAGATAATTGAAACAAACAAGCAATTGTTGCACCAGAGCCTTGCAGATGATCCAATGGATCATTGCAAGCATCCAACGATGCTTGAGCAAGCATCATCACACACAGGCCAAGCCTGTGTGATGCACACACAGCAAAGAGTGAGCACAGAGAGTCACAGAAGGAAGCACAGCAGTTAACCCTCAAGCAAATGATGAGCAGATGATCATCAGAGCTTGCTAGCTCTTGCTACAGATTACCATAACCAACCATAGCAATAGGAATTAACCAGCTACTGAAGAAATCCAACCAAGTCATAACTGAACAAACAGATAACTGAATTAATGACTTTATGATTGTATCCAGAAGCACATCAAAGGCATGATGAACCACTGGATCAAGGTACACAAGTAAAGCACATAGCACTCATCACTAGATAACACTGTTAAGCCAACAGCAATGCTCAATTGAGCATACTCATGAAATCAAGCACAAGCTATAGCACATAAGAGCTTTGGCACTTGCAAATTTGCAAGGATTATACACAATCATCAAGCCAGGGCAGCATAAATGAATACACTTGAGCATTTAGCAAGAATAATAACAAGAACAGGGGCACAGAGATATAATTAAGCAAGAATTGCAAGCTTAGGCAAGCACAGAGCCTAGGAATTAATGCACAGAGCCATGTATAGCATGGCAGGGCTGCACACAGCAGTAACACAAGCACTGGCACGGTCATAGCAGCAATGGCCAAGGCCAGTGGAGCACAGCAGCACAAGCAGCAACGCAGCAGCATACTCATACACGGCTAGCAAGGCACAGCAGCAGAGCATTGGCACGGCAAGCATCCCTACACGGAGATGCAAGCCAGTGACTGAGCAAGATGCAGAAGAGGAGGAGGAGAGAAGAGAGCAGAACAGAGAGGGAGAGGAGGAGGCGATGGTACTCACCAGTGAGGCGGAGCGAAGAGCACGGCCATGGCGGCCACGGCGGCACACGCCGGGGCGCGGCGGCGCCACAACACCATCACCACCACGACTGAGCACGGCGGCGCCACGGCATCCAGAGCATCGGCGGCGATGAGATCGCCACGACACTCCACGCCAGGCGACCAGAGACGAAGGGGGCGAGAAGAGAAGGCGGCACTTCACAAATCACCGTGGTGGATCTGAAGCGCCGTTGAACGGCGGTTCAGATGCGCCATATCTCGCCGGCGGCGACGACCGGAGATAGCCGGAATAATTCAACGAAGACGGCGGCGACACGGGTGTCGCGAGAGCGAGAGCGAGGGTTAGGGTTGCGAGCGAATGAAGGAGAAGGGGTCGGTGCGACCGACCAAGCCAAGTGTGGCTCGGGTTAGGGTTAACCACTGGGCCACACTGACATGTGGGCCCAGGGGCAATTGTGCCATTTCACAAATTCATAAAAATGTCGAAACTTTAAAAATCAATAGTAAATGTTTCCTAGCTCTAAAGAAATAATTAAAAATATGAAAATCACTCAGTATAAAAAACTCTATCATAATAAAATATGAAATAGAATTTTTGAAGTTAAACAAGAATAAATTCAAATTTGATGATTTAAATAATCATTTAAATCACACATTTTACTTTCAATAATGAAAATAAGTCCATAAATTCTTTTATACTTTAAAAACACCTTGAAAACATTTCAAGGTTGTATTTTACCCTAAATAGAGTATCCCTAAGTTATTCTTAGTATTAACCTCTCACATGAAATGATAAAGACATCGGAAGGGGGGAACAAACCCTAAAACTGGAATCATGCATAAATGCTTCTTTAACCATTGCCCTTATCGGACAATGATGCTATTTTTCAGCAATAGAGGACAAGGGTCAGTCCACACCATCCAACTGCAACACTTTGCAGTGTTCAAGCAAGTTCATCGCTTGCTCATGTCATTTGAGTATTTTTACCAAATTACTTGCAAAGTACTATGTTTATCACTATTGCATAAAAAGCAAAACCACTATTTTCATAACTATGAATATGACTAAGTGGTGGGCAATGTAACCATGGATTGTGTTAATATGGTGGAGGTTCCATTGCAAGGGTTTATATCCATCTAGGATTAAACAACAAATGTCGTCCAGTGATTCTTGTGCCGTAAAACCCGTGTTAACCATAAGATCTGGAGTGGGACGGAATAGTCAATTGTATTTCCACCTCTTGTACATCAACGAATGCGCTTACCGTAGCAGTTGTATCTTGCGAGAACAACCGGAGGGTGGGGGTCCCATTCTAATTCCCCACGGTGATGCGGTCTATGATGGGTTGCAGCTACCGGCGAAGGAGTTTATGGTAGAGCCCAGAACTGTTGTCGTGGTCGGGGTCCATCCTTAATTGGTGTAAGAGGACCGGCGAGGACCCAGGGTCGGGGTTTGCAACAAAGGGTGGGTGTGCGAGGTAGCGGAGGAATATGATTGGCTATGACCTTATACCGGGCCTCACATCGAAGGAAGTGTGGAAGGGAAAGCTGCCCGGTTGGCACCAAGGTTAAGATCTCTTATGGGTAAAGCAACACACCTCTGCAGAGTGTAATGAATCGTAACCTGTCACTCCCTGTTCCGGGATTTGGAACTGCGAACGCTGCCGGAAAGGAGCTCCATCAAGTTCTAGTAAACCGGTGAAGGCTGATGGACATAGTGATACGTCTCCGACGTATCGATAATTTCTTATGTTCCATGCCACATTATTGATGATATCTACATGTTTTATGCATACTTTATGTCATATTTATGCGTTTTCCGGAACTAACCTATTGACGAGATGCCGAAGGGCCAGTTACTGTTTTCTGCTGTTTTTGGTTTCAGAAATCCTAGTAAGGAAATATTCTCGGAATCGGACGAAATCAACGCCGAAGATCTTAGAATCCCCGGAAGCATCCAGAAAACCCGAGAGTCGCCAGAGGGGGACCACAGGCCCACAAGACCATAGGCCGATGCGGCCTGGGGGTGGCTCGCGCCCCCCTATGGTGTCATCGCCCCGTTGACCTTCTGACGCCGCCTCTTCGCCTATAAGAAGCCCCTCGACCTAAAACCTCGAGACGAAAAAGCCACGGTACGAGAAACCTTCCAGAGCCGCCGCCATCGCGAAGCCAAGATCTGGGGGACAGGAGTCTCTGTTCCGGCACGCCGCCGGGACGGGGAAGTTCCCCCGGAAGGCTTCTCCATCGACACCGCTGCCATCTCCACCGCCATCTTCATCACGCTGCTGTCTCCCATGAGGAGGGAGTAGTTCTCCATCGAGGCTCGGGGCTGTACCGGTAGCTATGTGGTTCATCTCTCCCCTATGTACTTCAATACAATAATCTCATGAGCTGCCTTACATGATTGAGATTCATATGATGATTCTTGTAATCTAGATGTCGTTATGCTAGTCAAGTGAATTTTACTTATGTGATCTCCGGAGACTCCTTGTCCCACGTGTGTAAAGGTGACAGTGTGTGCACCGTGTGGGTCTCTTAGGCTATATTTCACAGAATACTTATTCACTGTTATGAATGGCATAGTGAAGTGCTTATTTATATTTCTTTATGATTGCAATGTGTTTTGTATCACAATATATCTGCATGCTACTCTAGTAATGTTATTAAAGTAGTTTATTCCTTCTGCACGGTGTAATGGTGACAGTGTGTGCATCCGTGTTAGTACTTGGCGTAGGCTATGATTGTGATCTCTTGTAGATTATGAAGTTAACTATTGCTATGATGGTATTTATGTGATCTATGCCTCCTTTCGTAGCGTGAAGGTGACAATGTGCATGCTACGTTAGTACTTGGTTTAGTTGTGTTGATCTATCTTACACTCTAAGGTTATTTAAATATGAACATTGAATATTGTGGAGCTTGTTAACTCCGGCATTGAGGGTTCGTGTAATCCTACACAGTTAGTGGTGTTCATCATCCAACAAGAGGGTGTAGAGTATGCATTTATTTATTCTGTTATGTGATCAATGTTGAGAGTGTCCACTAGTGAAAGTATGATCCCTAGGCCTTGTTCCTAAATACTGCTATCGCTTCTTGTTTACTGTTTTACTGCGTTACTACTGCTGCGTTACTACTGCTTGTTTACTGTCCTGGGCAAAGCACTTTTCTGGTGCCGTTGCTACTACTTATTTATACCACCTGTATTTCACTATCTCTTCGCCGAACTAGTGCACCTATTAGGTGTGTTGGGGACACAAGAGACTTCTTGCTTTGTGGTTGCAGGGTTGCATGAGAGGGATATCTTTGACCTCTTCCTCCCTGAGTTCGATAAACCTTGGGTGATCCACTTAAGGGAAACTTGCTGCTGTTCTACAAACCTCTGCTCTTGGAGGCCCAACACTGTCTACAGGAAAAGGAGGGGGCGTAGACATCAAGCTATTTTCTGGCGCCGTTGCCAGGGAGGAAAGGTAAACGGCACACACACACTGGACCCCGGCAACTTGCCACTTTTCTGGCGCCGTTGCCGGGGAGGAAAGGTAAAAGGCACTCATACTCCGGTCCCAGGTAACAGTACTTTTCTGGCACCATTGTGTTTGTGCTTGATACGTCTCCGACGTATCGATAATTTCTTATGTTCCATGCCACATTATTGATGTTATCTACATGTTTTATGCACACTTTATGTCATATTCGTGCATTTTCTGGAACTAACCTATTAACAAGATGCCGAAGTGCCAGTTGCTGTTTTCTGCTATTTTTGGTTTCAGAAATCCTAGTAAGGAAATATTCTCGGAATTGGACGAAATCAAAGCCCAGGGGCCTATTTTCTCACGAAGCTTCGGAAGTCCGAAGGAGAGACGAAGAGGGGCCACGGAGGGGCCACACCATAGGCGGCGCGGCCCCCTTGGCCGCGCCGGCCTGTAGTGTGGGGCCCCCGTGCCGCCTCTTGACCTGCCCTTCCGCCTATAAAAAGTCTCCGTGACGAAACCCCCAGTACCGAGAGCCACGATACGGAAAACCTTCCAGAGACGCCGCCAACGCCGATCCCATCTCGGGGGATCCAGGAGATCGCCTCCGGCACCCTGCCGGAGAGGGGAATCATCTCCCGGAGGACTCTACGCCGCCATGGTCGCCTCCGGTGTGATGTGTGAGTAGTCTACCCCTGGACTATGGGTCCATAGCAGTAGCTAGATGGTTGTCTTCTCCCCATTGTGCTATCATTGTCGGATCTTGTGAGCTGCCTAACATGATCAAGATCATCTATCTGTAATTCTATATGTTGCGTTTGTTGGGATCCGATGAATAGAGAATACTTGTTATGTTGATTATCAAAGTTATATCTATGTGTTGTTTATGATCTTGCATGCTCTCCGTTATTAGTAGATGCTCTGGCCAAGTTGATGCTAGTAACTCCAAGAGGGAGTATTTATGCTCGATAGTGGGTTCATGTCTCCGTGAATGCGGAGGGGTGACAAGAACCTCTAAGGTTATGGATGTCTTTGTTGCCACTAGGGATAAAACATTAGTGCTATGTTCAAGGATGTAGTCACTAGTTACATTACGCGCAATACTTAATGCAATTGTCTGTTGTTAGCAACTTAATACTGGAGGGGTTAGGATGATAACTTTGAAGGTGGACTTTTTAGGCATAGATGCAGTTGGATGACGGTCTATGTACCTTGTCGTAATGCCCAATTAAATCTCACTATACTCATCATGATATGTATGTGCATGGTCATGCTCTCTTTATTTGTCAATTGCCCAACTGTAATTTGTTCACCCAACATGCTGTTCGTCTTATGGGAGAGACACCTCTAGTGAACTGTGGACCCGGTCCAATTCTCTTTCTTGAAATACAATCTACTACAATACTTGTTCTCTTGTTTCGCAAACAATCATCTTCCACACAATACGGTTAACTCTTTGTTCTGACAAGCCGGTGAGATTGACAACCTCACTTTGTTTCGTTGGGGCAAAGTACTTTGGTTGTGTTGTGCGGGTTCCACGTTGGCGCGGAATCAACGGTGTTGCGCCGCACTACATCTCGCCGCCATCAACCTTCAACGTGCTTCTTGGCTCCTCCTGGTTCGATAAACCTTGGTTTCTTTCTGAGGGAAAACTTGCTGCTGTGCGCATCATACCTTCCTCTTGGGGTTGCCCAACGAACGTGTGAAATACACGCCATCAAGCTCTTTTTCTGGTGCCGTTGCCGGGGAGATCAAGACACGCTGCAAGGAGAGTCTCCACTTCTCAATCTCTTTACTTTGTTTTTGTCTTGCTTAGTTTTATTTACTACTTTGTTTGCTGCACTAAATCAAAATACAAAAAAATTAGTTGCTAGTTTTACTTTATTTGCTATCTTGTTTGCTATATCTAAAACACACAAAAATTAGTTTACTTGCATTTACTTTATTCATCATGTTTCCTTTTAATTTTACCACAAAAAACATACCGGTAGGACGTGGGTCTATAGTTGGGAGAAATAATATAGAAGAATTTTTCAATCATGTTAGTACTATTGAAAATTTTGAAGATAGACACTTGGTAGACCTTGCGCCTACTTATGAAATTGCTGCTGCGCATTTAGTTACTTTGTTGGAAACTAAATTTGTTAATCTTAATCCTATAATCCAACACATGTTTTTCACACTTGGTGATATGGAAGAGGGGGAAAAGAAAGATTTTGTATTAGAAACCCTTCTTAGAGAATTTGGTGGTCTAGCAAGAGAAGCTAGAAAGGTGTTTGCTAAATTTAATATGCTTGGTTCTCCTACTAATTTTGTTAGTCTCCTTGAAAGGATGGATATGGATAGAATAAGATACACTAATAATATTGATGATGGAGGGGAGATCAAAGCACCAATACCATGTAAGCTCTTAGCTATGAATGATGCATTAGAAAATAACTATGCTTGGCTAGTTCCTGAAAATTTGTTTGATGAGAGTAGCACGCCTAAGACTAATGAAAAGGGAGATGCTGAAACTTATGTATCCAATATACTATGCCTGGTTGAGAAAACTCCACACCCCGCTGAGAATGCATCACCCTTCGATAATACTTGATACACACTTTCTGCGCCTAGCTGAAAGGCGTTAAAGAAAAGCGCTTATGGGAGACAACCCATGTTTTTACCTACAGTACTTTGTTTTTATTTTGTGTCTTGGAAGTTGTTTACTACTGTAGCAACCTCTCCTTATCTTAGTTTTGTGTTTTGTTGTGCCAAGTTAAGCCGTTGATAGAAAAGTAAGTACTAGATTTGGATTACTGCACAGTTCCAGATTTCTTTGCTGTCACGAATCTGAGTCCACCTCCCTGTAGGTAGCTCAGAAAATTAAGCCAATTTACGTGCATGATCCTCAGATATGTACGCAACTTTCATTCAATTTGAGCATTTTCATTTGAGCAAGTCTGGTGCCATTTTAAAATTCGTCAATACGAACTGTTCTGTTTTGACAGATTCTGCCTTTTATTTCGCATTGCCTCTTTCGCTATGTTGGATGAATTTCTTTGATCCATTAATGTCCAGTAGCATTATGCAATGTCCAGAAGTGTTAAGAATGATTGTGTCACCTCTGAATATGTCAATTTATATTGTGCACTAACCCTCTAATGAGTTGTTTCGAGTTTGGTGTGGAGGAAGTTTTCAAGGATCAAGAGAGGAGTATGATGCAACATGATCAAGGAGAGTGAAAGCTCTAAGCTTGGGGATGCACCCGGTGGTTCACCCCTGCATATATCAAGAAGACTCAAGCGTCTAAGCTTGGGGATGCCCAAGGCATCCTTCTTCATCGACAACATTATCAGGTTCCTCCCCACGAAACTATATTTTTATTCCATCACATCTTATGTGTTTTTTCTTGGAGCGTCGGTTTGTTTTTGTTTTTGTTTTGTTTGAATAAAATGGATCCTAGCATTCACATTTTATGGGAGAGAGACACGCTCCGCTGTAGCATATGGACAAGTATGTCCTTGGTTTCTACTCATAGTATTCATGGCGAAGTTTCTCCTTCGTTAAATTGTTATATGGTTGGAATTGGAAAATGATACATGTAGTAATTGCTATAAATGTCTTGGGTAATGTGATACTTGGCAATTGTTGTGCTCATGATTAAGCTCTTGCATCATATGCTTTGCACCCATTAATGAAGAAATACATAGAGCATGCTAAAATTTGGTTTGCATATTTGGTTTCTCTAAGG
This sequence comes from Lolium perenne, assembly GCF_019359855.2. NCBI lineage: Eukaryota > Viridiplantae > Streptophyta > Magnoliopsida > Poales > Poaceae > Lolium > Lolium perenne. The sequence goes on from NC_067245.2 coordinate 299,750,763, forward strand.
TCTAGATAATTTCTAGTTTTGAGTTTGAACAACAAGGAAGACGGTGTAGAGTCTTATAATGTTTTCAATATGTCTTTTATGTGAGTTTTGCTGCACCGGTTCATCCTTGTGTTTGTTTCAAATAAGCCTTGCTAGCCTAAACCTTGTATCGAGAGGGAATACTTCTCATGCATCCAAATACTTGAGCCAACCACTATGCCATTTGTGTCCACCATACCTACCTACTACATGGTATTTTCCGCCATTCCAAAGTAAATTGCTTGAGTGCTACCTTTAAAATTCCATCATTCACCTTTGCAATATATAGCTCATGGGACAAATAGCTTAAAAACTATTGTGGTATTGAATATGTAATTATGCACTTTATCTCTTATTAAGTTGCTTGTTGTGCGATAACCATGTTCTTGGGGACGCCATCAACTTTTCATTGTTGAATTTCATGTGAGTTGCTATGCATGTCCGTCTTGTCGAAGTAAGAGAGATCTACCACCATATGGTTAAGCATGCATATGTTAGAGAAGAACATTGGGCCGCTAACTAAAGCCATGCTCCATGGTGGAAGTTTCAGTTTTGGACAACAATCCTCAAATCTCAAATGAGAAAATTATTAATTGTTGGTATATGCTTATGCATAAAAGAGGAGTCCATTATCTGTTGTCTATGTTGTCCGGTATGGATGTCTAAGTTGAAGAATAATCAATAGCGAGAAATCCAATGCGAGCTTTCTCCTTAGACCTTTGTACGGGCGGCATAGAGGTACCCCTTTGTGACACTTGGTAAAAACAATGCATTGTGATGATCCGGTAGTCCAAGCTAATTAGGACAAGGTGCGGGCACTATTAGTACACTATGCATGAGGCTTGCAACTTATAAGATATAATTTACATGATGCATATGCTTTATTACTACCGTTGACAAAATTGTTTCATGTTTTCAAAATCAAAGCTCTAGCACAAATATAGCAATCGATGCTTTTCCTCTATGGAGGACTATTCTTTTACTTTCAATGTTGAGTCGGTTCACCTATTTCTCTCCACCTCAAGAAGCAAACACTTGTGTGAAGCTGTGCATTGATTCCTACATACTTGCTTATTGCACTTATTATATTACTCTATGTTGACAATATCCATGAGATATACATGTTACAAGTTGAAAGCAACCGCTGAAACTTAATCTTCTTTTGTGTTGCTTCAATGCCTTTACTTTGAATTATTGCTTTATGAGTTAACTCTTATGCAAGACTTATTGATGCTTGTCTTGAAGTGCTATTCATGAAAAGTCTTTGCTATATGATTCACTTGTTTACTCATGTCATATACATTGTTTTGATCGCTGCATTCACTACATATGCTTTACAAATAGTATGATCAAGATTATGATGGCATGTCACTCCGGAAATTATACGTGTTATCGTTTTACTGCTCGGGACGAAGCGAGAACTAAGCTTGGGGATGCTGATACGTCTCCGACGTATCGATAATTTCTTATGTTCCATGCCACATTATTGATGTTATCTACATGTTTTATGCACACTTTATGTCATATTCGTGCATTTTACGGAACTAACCTATTAACAAGATGCCGAAGTGCCGATTCTTTGTTTCTGCTGTTTTTGGTTTCAGAAATCCTAGTAAGGAAATATTCTCGGAATTGGACGAAATCAAAGCCCAGGGGGCCTATTTTCTCACGAAGCTTCCCGGAAGTCCGAAGGAGAGACGAAGAGGGGCCACGGAGGGGCCACACCATAGGGCGGCGCGGCCCCCCCCTTGGCCGCGCCGGCACGTAGTGTGGGGCCCCCGTGCCGCCTCTTGACCTGCCCTTCCGCCTATAAAAAGTCTCCGTGACGAAACCCCCGGTGCCGAGAGCCACGATACGGAAAACCTTCCGAGAGACGCCGCCAACGCCGATCCCATCTCGGGGGATCCAGGAGATCACCTCCGGCACCCTGCCGGAGAGGGGAATCATCTCCCGGAGGACTCTACGCCGCCATGGTCGCCTCCGGTGTGATGTGTGAGTAGTCTACCCCTGGACTATGGGTCCATAGCAGTAGCTAGATGGTTGTCTTCTCCCCATTGTGCTATCATTGTCGGATCTTGTGAGCTGCCTAACATGATCAAGATCATCTATCTGTAATTCTATATGTTGCGTTTGTTGGGATCCGATGAATAGAGAATACTTGTTATGTTCATTATCAAAGTTATATCTATGTGTTGTTTATGATCTTGCATGCTCTCCGTTATTAGTAGATGCTCTGGCCAAGTTGATGCTAGTAACTCCAAGAGGGAGTATTTATGCTCGATAGTGGGTTCATGTCTCCGTGAATCTGGAGGGGTGACAAGAACCTCTAAGGTTATGGATGTGCTGTTGCCACTAGGGATAAAACATTAGTGCTATGTTCAAGGATGTAGTCACTAGTTACATTACGCGCAATACTTAATGCAATTGTCTGTTGTTAGCAACTTAATACTGGAGGGGGTTCGGATGATAACCTGGAGGTGGACTTTTTAGGCATAGATGCAGTTGGATGACGGTCTATGTACCTTGTCGTAATGCCCAATTAAATCTCACTATACTCATCATGATATGTATGTGCATGGTCATGCTCTCTTTATTTGTCAATTGCCCAACTGTAATTTGTTCACCCAACATGCTGTTCGTCTTATGGGAGAGACACCTCTAGTGAACTGTGGACCCCGGTCCAATTCTCTTTACTGAAATACAATCTACTGCAATACTTGTTCTCTTGTTTTCGCAAACAATCATCTTCCACACAATACGGTTAACTCTTTGTTACAGCAAGCCGGTGAGATTGACAACCTCACTGTTTCGTTGGGGCAAAGTACTTTGGTTGTGTTGTGCAGGTTCCACGTTGGCGCCGGAATCACTGGTGTTGCGCCGCACTACATCTCGCCGCCATCAACCTTCAACGTGCTTCTTGGCTCCTCCTGGTTCGATAAACCTTGGTTTCTTTCTGAGGGAAAACTTGCTGCTGTGCGCATCATACCTTCCTCTTGGGGTTGCCCAACGAACGTGTGAAATACACGCCATCAGTGCTCGAAGCTATTTCCTTTAGATCCTGCAATTGCAACTTTTTGTTTCTTGTTTACACTAGTTAGGCATAATGGAAAACAACAAAAATATGAGAGATCTTTATGAACTTTATCTTGAATTAGGACATGATGTGTTTGAAGAGAGAATTAAAAAACCCATGGAACTTTATATGCATGCTAATGGGAATGTTATTAATATGAATGCTTTGAACACTATTGTTGCTAATGCTATGGAAAATTCTAAGCTTGGGGAAGTTGGTTTTGATGAGCATGATCTTTTTAGTCCCCCAAGCATTGAGGAGAAAATTTTCTTTGATGATACTTTGCCTCCCATATATGATGATTATAATGATAGTGGTCTTTTGGTGATGCCTACTATGGAGAGTGAATTTGATTATGATTACAATATGCCTCCTATATTTGATGAAAGCCACTTTGTTGAATTTTCTCCCACTACAATTAATAAGAATGATTATGCTTATGTGGAGAGTAATTATTTTGTGCATGAGACTCATGATAAGAATGCTTTATGTGATAGTTATATTGTTGAGTTTGCTCATGATGCTACTGGACATTATTATGAGAGAGGAAAATATGGTTGTAGAAATTTTCATGTTACTAAAACACCTCTCTATGTGCTGAAATTTTTTAAGCTACACTTGTTCTATCTTCCTATGCTTGTTACTTTGCTCTTCATGGACTTGTTTATTTACAAGATTACTTTTCATAGGAAGCATGTTAGACTTAAATGTGTTTTGAATTTGCTTCTTGATGCTCTCTTTTGCTTCAAATACTATTTCTTGCGAGTGCATCATTAAAACTGCTGAGCTCATCTTAATGGCTATAAAGAAAGAACTTCTTGGGAGATAACCCATGTGTTTATTTTGCTACAGTACTTTGTTTTATATTTGTGTCTTGGAAGTTGTTACTACTGTAGCAACCTCTCCTTATCTTAGTTTCGTGCTTTGTTGTGCCAAGTAAAGTCGTTGATAGTAAGGTTCATACTAGATTTGGATTACTGCGCAGAAACAGATTTCTTTGCTGTCACGAATCTGGGCAAAATTCTCTGTAGGTAACTCAGACAATTATGCCAATTTACGTGAGTGATCCTCATATATGTACGCAACTTTCATTCAATTTGAGCATTTTCATTTGAGCAAGTCTGGTGCCTCAATAAAATTCGTCTTTACGGACTGTTCCGTTTTGACAGATTCTGCCTTTTATTTCGCATTGCTTCTTTTGTTATGTGGGATGGATTTCTTTGGTCCATTAACTTCCAGTAGCTTTGGGCAATGTCCAGAAGTGTTAAGAATGATTGTGTCACCTCTGAACATGTGAGTTTTTGATTATGCACTAACCCTCTAATGAGTTTGTTTCAAGTTTGGTGTGGAGGAAGTTTTCAAGGGTCAAGAGAGGAGGATGATACAATATGATCAAGAAGAGTGAAAGCTCTAAGCTTGGGGATGCCCCGGTGGTTCACCCCTGCATATATCAAGAAGACTCAAGCGTCTAAGCTTGGGGATGCCCAAGGCCACCCCTTCTTCATCGACAACATTATCAGGTTCCTCCCCTGAAACTATATTTTTATTCGGTCACATCTTATGTACTTTACTTGGAGCGTCTGTATGTTTCTTGTTTTTGTTTTTGTTTGAATAAATACTTGTGTGGGAGAGAGACACGCTCCGCTGGTTCGTATGAACACATGTGTTCTTAGTTTTTAATTTTCATGGCGAAGGTTGAAACTGCTTCGTTAAATTGTTATATGGTTGGAAACGGGAAATGCTACATGTGGTAATTGGTAGAATGTCTTGGATAATGTGATACTTGGCAATTGTTGTGCTCATGTTTAAGCTCTTACATCATATACTTTGCACCTATTAATGAAGAAATGCATAGAGCTTGCTAAAATTTGGTTTGCATAATTGGTCTCTCTAAGGTCTAGATAATTTCTAGTATTGAGTTTGAACAACAAGGAAGAAGGTGTAGAGTCTTATAATGTTTACAATATGTCTTTTATGTGAGTTTTGCTGCACCGGTTCATCCTAGTGTTTGTTTCAAACAACCTTGCTAGCCTAAGCCTTGTATCGAGAGGGATTACTTCTCATGCATCCGAAACCCTTGAGCCAACCACTATGCCATTCGAGTCCACCATACCTACCTACTACATGGTATTTCTCCGCCATTCCAAAGTAAATTGCTTGAAGTGCTACCTTTAAATTTCTATCCTCTACCTTTGCAATATATAGCTCATGGGACAAATAGCTTAAAAACTATTGTGGTATTAAATATGTACTTATGCATTTTATTTCTTATAAGTTGCTCGTTGTGCGATAACCATGTTCCTGGGGACGCCATCAACTACCCTTTGTTGAATATCATGTGAGTTGCTATGCATGTTCGTCTTGTCTGAAGTAAGGGCGATTTACCACCTTATGGTTAGAGTGTGCATATTGTTAGAGAAGAACATTGGGCCGCTAACTAAAGCCATGATCCATGGTGGAACTTTTAGTTTTGGACATATATCCTCAATCTCATATGAGAAAATTAATTGTTGCTACATGCTTATGCATAAAAGAGGAGTCCATTATCTGTTGTCTATGTTGTCCCGGTATGGATGTCTAAGTTGAGAATAATCAATAGCGAGAAATCCAATGCGAGCTTTCTCCTTAGACCTTTGTACAGGCGGCATAGAGGTACCCCTTTGTGACACTTGGCTAAAACATGTGCATTGCGATAATCCCGGCAATCCAAGCTAATTAGGACAAGGTGCGGGCACTATTAGTATACTATGCATGAGACTTGCAACTTGTAGGATATAATTTACATGATACATATGCTTTATTACTACCGTTGACAAAATTGTTTCTTGCTTTCAAAACCAAAGCTCTAGCACAAATATAGCAATCGATGCTTCCCTCTGCGAAGGGCCTTTTCTTTTACTTTTATGTTGAGTCAGTTTACCCATTTCTCTTTATCTTAGAAGCAAACACTTGTGTGAACTGTGCATTGATTCCTACATACTTGCATATTGCATTTGTTATATTACTTTGCATTGACAAATATCCATGAGATATACATGTTACAAGTTGAAAGCAACCGCTGAAACTTAATCTTCCTTTGTGTTGCTTCAATACCTTTACTTTGAATTATTGCTTTATGAGTTAACTCTTATGCAAGACTTATTGATGCTTGTCTTGAAGTACTATTCATGAAAAGTCTTTGCTATATGATTCATTTGTTTACTCATGTCATTTACATTGTTTTGATCGCTGCATTCATTACATATGTTTACAATAGTATGATCAAGGTTATGATGGCATGTCACTCCAGAAATTATCTTTATTATCGTTTACCTGCTCGGGAAGAGCAGAAACTAAGCTTGGGGATGCTGATACGTCTCCGACGTATCGATAATTTCTTATGTTCCATGCCACATTATTGATGATATCTACATGTTTTATGCATACTTTATGTCATATTTATGCGTTTTCCGGAACTAACCTATTGACGAGATGCCGAAGGGCCAGTTGTTGTTTTCTGCTGTTTTTGGTTTCAGAAATCCTAGTAAGGAAATATTCTCGGAATCGGACGAAATCAACGTCGAAGATCTTAGAATCCCCGGAAGCATCCAGAAAACCCGAGAGTCGCCAGAGGGGGGCCACAGGCCCACCAGACCATAGGCCGGCGCGGCCTGGGGGTGGCCCGCGCCCCCCTATGGTGTCGTCGCCCCGTTGACCTTCTGACGCCGCCTCTTCGCCTATAAGAAGCCCCTCGACCTAAAACCTCGAGACGAAAAAGCCACGGTACGAGAAACCTTCCAGAGCCGCCGCCATCGCGAAGCCAAGATCTGGGGGACAGGAGTCTCTGTTCCGGCACGCCGCCGGGACGGGGAAGTGCCCCCGGAAGGCTTCTCCATCGACACCGCTGCCATCTCCACCGCCATCTTCATCACGCTGCTGTCTCCCATGAGGAGGGAGTAGTTCTCCATCGAGGCTCGGGGCTGTACCGGTAGCTATGTGGTTCATCTCTCCCCTATGTACTTCAATACAATAATCTCATGAGCTGCCTTACATGATTGAGATTCATATGATGATGCTTGTAATCTAGATGTCATTAGCTAGTCAAGTGAATTTTACTTATGTGATCTCCGGAGACTCCTTGTCCCACGTGTGTAAAGGTGACAGTGTGTGCACCGTGTGGGTCTCTTAGGCTATATTTCACAGAATACTTATTCACTGTTATGAATGGCATAGTGAAGTGCTTATTTATATTTCTTTATGATTGCAATGTGTTTTGTATCACAATATATCTGCATGCTACTCTAGTAATGTTATTAAAGTAGTTTATTCCTCCTGCACGGTGTAATGGTGACAGTGTGTGCATCCGTGTTAGTACTTGGCGTAGGCTATGATTGTGATCTCTTGTAGATTATGAAGTTAACTATTGCTATGATGGTATTGATGTGATCTATGCCTCCTTTCGTAGCGTGAAGGTTACAGTGTGCATGCTACGTTAGTACTTGGTTTAGTTGTGTTGATCTATCTTACACTCTAAGGTTATTTAAATATGAACATTGAATATTGTGGAGCTTGTTAACTCCGGCATTGAGGGTTCGTGTAATCCTACACAGTTAGTGGTGTTCATCATCCAACAAGAGGGTGTAGAGTATGCATTTATTTATTTTGTTATGTGATCAATGTTGAGAGTGTCCACTAGTGAAAGTATGATCCCTAGGCCTTGTTCCTAAATATCGCTATCATTTGCTTGTTTCTTTGTTTCTTTGCGTTACTCTCGCTGCGTTACTCTTTGCTTGTTTCTTGTCTGGGCAAAGCACTTTTACAGTGCCGTTGCTACTACTTATTTATACCACCTGTATTTCACTATCTCTTCGCCGAACTAGTGCACCTATTAGGTGTGTTGGGGACACAAGAGACTTCTTGCTTTGTGGTTGCAGGGTTGCATGAGAGGGATATCTTTGACCTCTTCCTCCCTGAGTTCGATAAACCTTGGGTGATCCACTTAAGGGAAACTTGCTGCTGTTCTACAAACCTCTGCTCTTGGAGGCCCAACACTGTCTACAGGAAAAGGAGGGGGCGTAGACATCACATAGTTCTTTGGAATAAAAGCAACCTCTTGAAGAAATGTTTATCAAAACTTGCATTGGTATTAGACTTTCTGGTCTAATATCGTAGCTAGAGCATTAAACACCTCTTTTCTATAATGAACTTGTTGAGTACGCTCGTACTCATACCACTCTTAAATCCCCTGCTTAGATTGTCTGAACCATCTGGAGGAGGACAACGACAACCCTGAAGGAGCCGACATCATCGGCTATGAAGAACCAGACCTCTCTGGAGGTGTTGAATGTGTAGACTACCTTATAGTCTTCGGAACCGGGGAGAGTTCCGGAGGAGAGCAAGCTTAGACCGATAAGTAGTAGTAGTAGTATCCGAGCAGTACGAACTCTTAGTACTTAACTGCTCGTGGGAATAAATGTATCACCTAGTAAGACTTTTATATTGCAAGTTAAGATGGGTTCGCCTCGAACCCAGGAGTATCCCTCTTAGGACCCAAGAGGAGCTCCGAGATGATATGTACATTATGCTTGTAATAATAAACGAATGAGTTATGGACCTGCTATGTTTAGTTGTACTACTCTGAGGGATGTAATATTTGCGGATTGGTACTTCGGAAAAAGCTCGGCACGGGAAGAAGATGAAGGAATCTGCAGTAGAACTTTCGGTTCAGAACAACATTAACATAAATCTCCCATCGGGAGTGCTGAGTGTGTATGTTACATTCAAAAGATTGTTCAAACTGGCAACAGAGCCGAAATAAAACAGGGCCAAGTCAAATTGTGTCAGGTCTTATTTAGAATTAATGGAGCAAGTGTTCAAGGAAGTGCCGATGATGAGCCAGGGGCAGCTTCAGGAGTAGACTTGGTCTTTGCTTCATCAACCAATTTCAGGAGCTGATTAGCACATGTCACTGCCGATCGTTTGAAGGGTTCGAGGTCGACTAAATGATTGTCGTCGTCCACAGGCAATGCCTTAGACAACTTCTCTAAGTCAGACCCCATTCCATAGCCCATCAGCAGCTGGAAAGTAAGAACCGCCCCAAACAAGCGAGAACGACGTTTCCATACCTCTACAGGCTTGGAAGAGTCGACAAGGAAAGCATTTGCCATCTCGCCAAGAGTCTTGTCCTGCTTCATCTTTGGGAAGATCATCGAGTATAGCCTCGACAATGCTGCTTTAGTCTTCTGCAGAAGTCCAAGAACTTGGACATTGGACTCAGCGGCGAGCGAAAGGGCATCAGATGTAGAGTCCTCCTGAAGCTGATGAGCTCGAGTGATGGTTATATCGGCAGCCTCTGAAAAAAGGACAGATCAGCAACCAGAAAGGAAATACCAAGAGAGAAGCCATGTGCCATGAACCTTACCCAATAAATCCTTGATGGATTCACGGAGGACGCCTTCCTTCTTATCGGCTGCAGCCGCAACCTCGCGCCTGGCATCTTGTTCATCCTTCATCTGCCGCTTCAGCTTCTTCAACTCCTCCTTCAGCAAGACATTTTCATTCTTGGCGTCGGTGGCAAGCCTGTTGGCCTCGAGCACCTGATCAGCCGAAGTTTTGACAGTCTTCCGAAGCTGAGCGTTTTTCGGACTCCAGTCGGGTGAACTGCTTAGCGAAATCTACCACAGCATCAACTGTGGCATAAATCGGCTGCAATAAAGAAAATCAAGAAGATTCAGTTGGATAAAAAAAGAGGCCCGACAAAGCAAGAGAGAAATCAAGGCAAACTAAACACTTACGTGGTCGCGAGCAGCCGATGAAGTGGGAACGTCGCCAGAAGGAATAACCTTCGACATCGGAATCTTCTCTACAGTCGTTCTTGGGGGCGGCGTCGACTTGGCAGGAGAGGGGTTCGGCTCCTTAGCTGATGCCGTTCTCTCAAAAGATAATTTGGCCCTCTTTGCGAGAGGAACATTATCATCATCAGAGCTGCTTAAGAAAAATAAATGATTAGCATACAGAACAACAAAGGATAAGTCACAAAGGGATAAAGATGCTCACAGGTCCAGGCCATCTTCGGCAGCGAAAAAGCCTGTCGGACCTTTCTTAGCGGGGAAGGCGGAGAAGTTCCAATGGCATCATTATCTTGTCCGCTAGAACTTGATTCAGCCGTTCTAATAAAATATTCGTCTATCTGCTTACGTCGCCTGCTCCTGATGAAGGCATCATCCTCGGCAGCATCATCCTCTTGGACATCGCTGTCCTCAAGGGCCTGTTGGACGTCCTCGGTCTCCTCGGAGTCATCATCGTCATCCTCTGGTTCCACACCGCTTTCCGGCGTAGGAGGATAGCATTGAGCAACGGTGGAGGCCTATCAAGAGAAGAAAGTTTGTAGAGCACAACGGAGAAAGAAACAGTAACAACAAGCAAGAAGCAGCAAGAATTACCTTAGTCGGAAGATGGTTTAGATCATAAGGGGGACGAGCCGATGTCAAGACAATATTGTCCTTCATACTGAGGCACGTCAAGCGACAAACTTCATCTCGGAGTTCATCAGCCGACAGGTCGGCAGAGCTAACCCTCGACTTGTCGTCCTTGCCAGTATAAAGCCATAATTGGTGGGGTCGGGACATTAGTGGCTGCACTCGACGTTGTAGGAACACTGAGACTACCTCAATGCCGCACATCGTCAAGCCTCCCGTATTCTTCAGGACGCCGACCTGGTCGAACAGCCTGTCAGCTATCACCCTCTCTTCAGGAGAAAAGGCATTTCGCCAGGACTTCTTCGGATGAGCTACCAGGACATCTTCAAAAGGAGGGAGATTCGAGCGCCGCCCAGGCACCGAGGGGTCTCGCAGATAAAACCATTTGTTGCGCCAGCCCTGGACGGATTCCTCCATCGGGTAATTGAAATAGTCGACCTCCTTCCTGACAACAAAGCCAACACCACCGACAACGGGGGGCCATTGTTGTCGTTATGGCGCTTCACATAGAAGATCTTCCTCCAAAGGCCCCAGTGGGGGTCAATGCCGAGGAAGGCTTCACAGACAATGATGAAGATAGAAAGGTGGAGAATGGAGTTTGGGGTCAGCTGCCAGAGCTGAATCCCGTAGAAGAAAAGAAGGGAACGGAGAAACTCGTGGGCAGGAAGAGAGAGACCACGGGATAAGAAAGCAGCGAACATAACAGTGAAGCCCTTCGGAGGCCTTGGGCGAGAAATGGCACCTGGAAGACAAATGTCATCGTCAGATGAGGAGATGAAGCCGAGGGCTCGCAGCCTGTTCACATCGCGATTGGAAATGGCGGAGGCGCTCCAGTCGCGGCTGACTTTGGCCGCGTCTGAGGCGCTGGTGCTCTTCTTCTTGCCCATGGCGCGTGGAGCTCTTGAAGGAAGAACAGAGATGACAGGAGAGGCTGGGCGAGAAGATGAGCAGTGAGAGGCGTGAAAAGTAAAAACAAGGAGGCCCTCTATTTATGCCGTAAAAATTTATGCAAGATCGTGGCCATAACTTCACAGGCATCGTGGGAGGTGGATCAGATCTGGCTGTACACGTGGCGTATAAGAGAAGAGCGGAACCGGCGGGCCATTATTCCCACAACGTGCGAAACTCGAGGAGACGCCTCGGTCGGTGCGCGTGCACTGGTCACTTCCTAAAAACTGCCCACGCAGAACTAGGGTGGGCCCGTCAGGTCAAGTCTTGTCAGTCAAACCACAGCAGCGATACGTCAACAGTGACGTCATAAAGACTGTCGTGAGCAGTCAAAGAAAAATGAAGAAACATCGGATGGTGAACTTGAGTCTATGAACGGATTGCGAGCATCCGCACCTAGACTCGGGGGGCTACTCCCATCGGGAGCGCTGGGCGCACACCCGATAAAATCCCGATAAAATGAGGACTCGAAGAAATTCCTATGAAGAAATGTCTGAAGAAAAAGATGATTGCTCAGCTCGAGTCTGCACCCGGTTGCAAGCGCCCGTGCCCAGACTCGGGGGCTACTCCCATCGGGAGCGCTGGACGCGCACCCGACAGAACTTTTTTGCACTCCAGGATCATGCCCGGGGACTTGATTCTGTGTAGGGTAACGTTGTTTTGCCATCGGCAGTTAACCAGCAAAAGTTAGGCACGTTACTCATTATCCCTTACGCGCGGAAAATACAAGCCTTAGTGTAAAATATATCGGATGACCTATGAAGACCTGCAGAAAAACTTCGGCAGAGCAAAACGTTCGAGTGGTACAACTTGAGTCTACGCACGGATTGCAAGCATCCGTACCTAGACTCGGGGGCTACTCCCATCGGGAGCGCTGGACGCGCACCCGACAGAAGAAGATGATTCTGATACCTGATGGACAAGAACAATCAAGGAGAAGAACATTAGGCGGAGGCATGCTTTAGTCTCTACCCGAACTATTTTCGGCTAGACACTCGGGGGCTACTGACGTGGGCATTACCCTTCGTGTAACCAGTATTGCCCTATCCTATACGATCTAACTGGAAGCCCATGAAGGAACTCGATGGCAAGGCGGGCCACTTAGATGATGCAACAGAAGATCCCTTGGCGGACAAGACAAGGAGGGAGCCGAATGAGGAAAGTCTAGATCTAGAACTACTGTAAATCTAGTCGTACTCGGTTAGACCTCTTGAGACCTGGCCTCCTATATAAAAGCCAGGAGATGGGCTGCCGAGGGACACGATCAATCATAGCAATCTTAGCCACCAAAAGTATAGAGCTAGGTCGCCGCAGCACTTAGCCTCTCGACGAGATCTCAGCTGAACCCTTCGGCACCCCATTGTAACCCAATATTTTCATAATCAAGATCAGACAGGCACGACGTAAGAGTTTTACCTCATCGAGGGCCCCGAACCTGGGTAAATCGCTCTCCCCGCTTGTCTGTGAACCGATGTCTCGTGTCAGCCTACAGGATTCCATCAACCCTAAGCCACAATCGAAGGGCATTGCCGAGGAGTACCCTCGACAGTAGGTCCTCGCCGTGTTTCTATAGGATTCCATCATCGCCGAGACGGGTGCCCGCGGCCACCGACGCTTCGTTGTACATCTGCCAAGAAAGACCAGGCTACGCACCATGTCATCCTTCCGTTGGCGTCCGGGATACGGCTGACCATCACCTCCGCCCAGTGTAGGTACAACTTCTAGTCAAGGATACCGTTATCGTAGAGCTCTCCCATGGACATGGTCCGGCTAATCGCCGCATGAACCGCACGGAGAAGGAAGGAGGGTTAGAATGTCTTTTTTTCGTATGACACGGTGTAGTTGGACTCTCTTTGGATATTGGGCTGGGCCCGTGTACGGTCTTGGTTGGAGTGGTGGCATGGTGCAGAAATTTGCCAGCGGTATGAATCATACTTCTCATATTTTTAGTAGTGGTATCAGTTTTTATATAGCGTTGGATGGACCAAAAATAAAGGATTGTTATTTATTTGAGGGTACCATAAAGCAACTTAAAAAATAATAAGAATAAACAAACAACGAAGAGTAACTAGCACTAGTAGAAAAAGGGCCTGTAATCCCGGTTGGTAAGGGACTTTAGTCCCGGTTTTGGAACCAGGACCAACGATCCGGGACTAAAGGCCCTCCCCTTTAGTCCCGGTTGTAAAACAAACCGGGACTAAAGGTCCCGCCACGTGGGCTGCTAGCGCGCGTCGAGGAAATGACCTTTAGTCCCGGTTTGTAACACGAACCGGGACTAAAGGTTATTTCGTTATTTTTTTAATCCATTTGGTTATGCCCAATTATTTTTCGCTCTTTTGTTTTCCTATTTTTTCATAATTTCTAGTATTTCAGTTATTTAACTAGTTTAGTCTCTAACTACACTTAATCTCTAACTACGCTTAATCTCTAGTCAAATTACATACCCGTGGTCCAACTTCCCGCTCGGTCACCCATCCTCCCACTACTCCAGCACTAGCACGCTTAACTTCCAAGTTCCTTTCCCGTCCCACTTCCATGAGCTTCGCGCGCATGTTGTGATACTAGTATCATGTCAATCCTATTAACATGTTGGTCCATGTCACACTTATTTATTATTCGAATTCCAAATAATTATTTTAATAAACAAAACTAATGACGTAATAACATGTTGTGGTAATGGTATTTTAATTTTAATTTTTCAATTTGTATTATAATTGTTTGTTAATTTATTATTTTTTAATATATTTTTTTGCCAAACTTGAAAGTTTGAAAATCTAAAAATTGGCTAACTTTATGGTTAAGTAATAGTAATCTTTATGCATGATGTAATTATTATTTTAAAAAATTAAAAAATATGAAATTCTGAATTTCTGAATTTTTGGGAAAAACTAAAATCTTCCTCCTTTCATATTTTCATTTGGAATTAATATTTTCAGAATCTAAAAATTGGCTAGCCGGGTAAACCCATGTAGCTCAGTAAAAAACGTTGAGACACCTCAACTGGGGGTGGTTGCTTATCATGGAAAACCTCATTGCGAATATGCCAAGCGCACCAAAAAATCATCAACACCATACAAATCGTCCCTTTTGGTAAATTAACCAGTAAGGTCAATAGCCAGTCTGTGCCTAAATTTAAGACCAAAGATAGTTTAGGAATCTGCCACTTTTCTGCCATCGAATTCCATAGCTGCCTAGACAAAGTACACCTGATAAATGGATGGAAGTTATCCTCTGGTTCTACACCACAAACTAGGCACTGATCTGTAACCTCAAGATTACGCTTGTGTTTATTCCTCCAAGTTGGCAGTGAATTAGTGGCTAAACGCCATGCAAAGTGTGGTACCTTTGGAGGAACGACTGACTTCCATATGAGGTCCCATATCTTCCGCACCCCATCAGGTGTTATACTGAACAACATTGCAGTAGGAAGTGAGTTCTCCTCCATAGCCAATCCATAAGCGCTTCGAACTGTGAAGATACCATGATCCAGGGGTGCCCATGCGATCTGGTCAGCCTCTAGTCTCGGTGAAGGTTTAATTCTCAGGATCTCAATAGAATCTGCTGGGACAAAGTATTGATTTATCAAGTCCAAGCGCCACTGACCGAACTGATCAAGTAACTCTGATACAAAACGGAGCCTACACCTCCTCTTAGCTGATATTGGTGAGTTTCTTGTTGGAGAGTTGAACAAGGCTACTAGGATCGGTGATGATTGTAAAGGGTGTATGATGAAGGTAGCTGCCCCAGTTATACATTGCGAGAAGAATGGGTAAGCATTCCTTCTCGTAGGTAGACACGATATATGCTATCTAACTAAGAGCCTTGATGAGATAAGCCAATGGGTGACCATGTTCCATAAGAACATCTCACACCCCTCGTTGTCACTTGTCTGTTTCAACAGTAAATGGCACAGAGAAATCTAGGAGGGCCAGCATTGGAGCTTCAATCATTTTCCGTTTCAAGAAATCACACGCATGTCGCTCTTTGTAATTCTAGTGGAATACTTGATCCCTTTTCAACGGATCTGATAGGATTCTACTGATGAGGCTATAGTTATACACGAATTTCCAGTAATGCCGATAAATCCTCTACCCTACTTGACATTTGTAGGGGCTGGCCATTGCTAGATCGGCAACACTTTGGTGGGATCAATGGCAACACCTTGTCGGTTAATGACATGTCCAAGATAATCCAGGATCTCTTGAGAAAAAGAGCATTTAGTGAAGTTGACTAAAAGTTGATTATCACGGAACAGTTGAAACACTTGTTGCAAGTGGTCTAGATGCTCCTTTAGTGTAGGATTGAAGATCACGATGTCATCCATGAAAACTAACACGCATTTTCTAATCACGTGGGGAAAAGGTTGTTTATAGTTGTTTGGAACATGGCTGGTGCATTTGTGAGCTCGAAGGGTGTCAATTTGAATCCATACATCCCTAAGTGTGTCTTGAAGGATGTCTTGTGCTCGTCAGCTGGTACCAACATATCTGATGATAACCGACGCGCAAATCCAGTTTGGTGAACCATTGTGATCCTGAGAGAGCTCATCCAGTAACTCATCCACGATCGGCTGATAACCAGTTTGCCAAACAGTTGCACTGCTCACGACCTTTTCAAGACAATAGCTCTATCACAAATTCATAGTTCACAAGAGGTCAAGTGTAATATCCCAGGATTTGGGGTTACAAAATAGAGGAAACAGATGTGTGCATTGCATTCATGCATAGAAAATCCGGGGAATTTTCGCGCTTTTGTTTAAAACGGTCAAAGTGATCGAGGTTTCTCTTGAATCGATGGAATTGAGTTAGTCATCGATGTAAGTGCGACAAATTTCGACACGACCTTTGTGCATTCATGTGTTTTTGGGAGAACAAGTTTGAATTCAAATCAAATATGAATAACATGAACTCAAATAAGATATTGAATTGAATTTGAATTCCAAACTATAATATGAAATACAATATGTAAAAGTTAACGCATTTGATAATTCAAAATAGATAGATAATCTAAACCTTATTACAAATATCACAATTCAATTATTTACAACTCCATAAAAGAAACCAAATTACAAAGAATAGAAAATGGAAATAAAAGAATTCCTAAATTTAATCTTCTCAATCCTCTAATTCTTCTTTCCCTGCAAAATAAACAATAAAGACAAAGAAATGTTGTGTTAAGGTTAAAATGTCTGTCTCCGCATTTTGGGAGACATTTTAATATTGGAAACTAGCTATTAGGAATTAAGAACTTGTCTTAATTCCCTAATGATGATTAGAGGGAGTAAATCCAAATTAGGCAACAAGAGACATTGTGAGAAGGTTGATCACTATTCCATCTGAGGCATCAACGAGGCGTTGTCATCGACAGTCACTAATCGTATCTTAAGCAACAAGGGACAAGCAGGCAACAACTGAATCATTCAATTTATTTTTAGGCAACAAGGCAACTATTTTAATCTCCCTCTAATCTAGCTAGAAATCGTAAAGCCAACAAAAGTGTTTATCTAGATCATGTTTGACATTGAAAGGTCGAAATGATCATAACATTTGATAGCATCTGTTAATCAAGCAGAAGCTTGATTAACATAATAGTCACACTAGATTTGTTTAGCTTACATAATGGTACCAACCACTAACAGAAGTGTTTTCCACCTTCCAGTACACAAAAGAATGCCCAAACAGGGATAATCATCACTTAGCCGTGACTTGCATATGGGTGAAGAGAAAGCCAAGTTGTTCACTTGCACGTGGAGAAAGCAACCTACCTATCAGCTCACACACACATGCAATCTATGTGTTGTCATCGCCACAGTAGATAGCTCAGCACTATATAAACAGCTCGGTAGTAGCATTAGCAGCTTTTCCTTGCACACCACACCAAACCAGCCGCATCAACAATCCATGTAGAAGTCATATTTCTATCAGATGCTAGCAAGAACATATATTTATCCATTAGAACAAAACAAGAACAACCCCTAAGAACCACTGCTAGATGTTAAGAAATAGATCAAGCAGCGAGGAGGAGCAGGCTACCACCAGAAGGAGTTTATTTCCAAGTCAAGAGGCCAAGCTATCAAGAGCAACAGGTAGAAACCAACAAGTGGTTAAGTAGATCATACAATATTTGTTCTTGCATAGACGCTTTCGGGAGAAATAAAAGTAGAATGCACAGTAAACCATCTAACTACCCTTCAACTAGACTCGGTCTAGGAGGATTTGTGAGATGGATTTCTCTCAGATCTAGCATAGAAGTGCTATGCCAATATCATCACTGAGAAATACAAAGCCACATAAAAGTATTTGTTCTTATCCAGTATTTTTGCCTCAGCCTTTGCATCATTGGCGAGGCAACCAAATCAAGATAATATGTGTTCTTATCAGTTTAACCAAGCCCAAGTAAATCACAACAGTACCAAAGCACCTCCATGTACAACATCAGCTAGCCATTGAGAGCAACACCAACACAGAGCTACCAGGCAACATAGTTGCACTTCTTTTACAGAATCGAAGCCATAATAAATTTGTATGTAAGCTCACAATTAAGCCACCAAGCACATCATCTATCTGCAGGAATCAATAGTTGCATCTTACATGTCTAAGCTTAATAAGAATTACACAGTAGTAGGAGTGAGTAGTGTATATTCAGTTTGACAGAGATGGTATGTTAAGAACCACACATGAAAGAAAACTGGTTTATTAAGCAGCCGAACTGCCAGTTAACAATTACCACTCCAAAGCCATAGACAGAGATGCATCCTTGTACCAACTAAACTAGGATCAATCAAGCTATAAAATAAGCTCATGGAGAGATCACCACGGGCTAAGCATTACTGGTCAAACCATATTTCCCAGTCCACACAATAAGCACACCAATCACTAGGCGCACTAAATCAATTAGCAGTAGATGCATAGGTACAGGAAATCGCCACTCTTAAGCAACAACTAGCAGCAATGCTACAATCACCACAAGTAGATAATCAGGCCAAACACACATAAGTTCCTGGTCAACAAATTCAGCACTATAGAGAATACAGAGAGGGAGATAGGGGAATAGCTCACAATGGTGCGGGCAAATAGAGGAGAAACCGGCGCCAGGGTTGCGTCCGCGGCACCGTCCCACTGGCGTCGAGGTCGACGATGCAGTGAGAACAGCGATAGCACCACCAGTTCATGGACACCAGGGTTGCGTCGGCGACGCCGTCCTGCCGGCGTCGAGTCACCCACCAGTAGTCACCGCATTACAACACCATCAGCAGTAGTACAGCATCTCCACACCAGCACCACACCACCGAAGAGGCCAGCGCTGGACCGAACACAACCAGGTCAAGCTGGGGTCGACGAAGGGGAGCAGCCAGAGGCGCCGGAGACAGTAGCAGCCGGCGGTGACCATGCCAACCCGCAGCTAGGTGTTGCTCCGGGGGTGCAAGCGGGGGCGTGGAGAGGATGGCGCCGATGGGAGTTTTGTGGAGGAGGTCAAGGTAGAGCGGAGATGACTGGAGCCGGCCGGGTTAGTGGCGACGTCGGCCGAACCGGTCGGTGATCACCTAGGGATCCAGGGGTCGGGGTCCAGGGCAAGAGGCCATGAAATTCAAATCGAGTCAGAGGGAGTTGTGAAGCTAATCGAGACGGACAAGATCCCCACCTCGCCGGTGCCGGAGTGAGCAGGAGGAGGCCGGGAAAAAAGCAACGGAGCGGCGGCGTCTGGGGAGGCCGTGCGTGCGCGTGCGAGGCAGAGAGGGGCGAGCGAGAGAAAGAAGAGAGGGAGGAAGACGGATCGGGGCCAGGGTTGACCGAGCCAGACCAGGACCGACTTGGTCAGTTGGGTGTAATCCGTTCGGATCAGTTGGGCTCAGCACAACTATGTTTTGTTTTTGGCTTATTTTGTTTTTAGGAAATATATTTAATAATAAAAAAAGATATAATAAAAATCTAAATATAAATATTTTGACAAAATAAAATTCTTAAACAGAATAAATAACAACAAACCATTTAAATTCTAAAAACAAATAATATAGAATTTTATTCCAGAATTTTTAATCTTAAACTATTAAGACCTAAATACTAAAATATAATTTTATTATTTATATCAATAAAATATTAGATATTCCTTTGTATTAAATTAAAACCATTGTTCCATTATGGTTATGTTTAATCATGTGAAAACCCTAATTGAACATTACTTGAACTATTAATTAAAACCCTAAACCCTAATAGTATTTATCCTTATTAATTCTTTAAAGATAATAAAATGTCAAATCCAATATTACTTTTGTTCCAAAGTTATTAATAACTTTAAATTCATAATGAAGTTATTATCTTAAGAACTATATGGTAAATTAGGAAACCCTAGTTCCATTATACATAAAATAATAGTTCTTAATTTTATGTGGAATTCTAAAACCCTAATTCATTAAGAACCCTAGCTCCACTAATCCATTTGAACCCTCATTTACCACTAATCTAAACCCTAGGTTATAGTATGTAATCATAACACCTTCTTTTCATTCATAGGTTTATAATGAGCAACTCAATGGTTGTTCATATTCACATAGAATATAGGAACCCTATCATTAATAATTTAGCATCCCATGTATGCATAACATAAAACCAAGATGATCAAATAGGAACACATAAGTCTAAACCTTAGTTCCTATTCCCAAGACTATCATCCTTACTCATAACTATTTAGCATCACACCATTGTGATGGACTCCAACAAAAACTATGCCAAATCTTGTGCATTACCTAACTATATTCCACTAAACCCTACCAAAGTATTAGATACTTATGAACCATAATATCCAGGAGCCAACTATATGCCCTATTTAAGTGGATCCAATAGTAAAACCTAGACCACCTCAACCCTAACTTCAAAAGTTATTCTTTTGAAGTAAATAGGGAGTAGCCATCAAACCTACTCATTATGATCTATAAACCCTAACCAACTATCATTATCAAGGTATACCAACCTTGATAGCACCTATGAATAATGATTTGCTTAAGATACTTAGGCTTAATTAAAACCATACAAGCCCTAGTAGTTGATGAATCCAACTCTGTTGGGATCCATCTAATCCTTACTCCAGAAACCAATTGGAACCCTAGAAACCACAGACCTAATTATCATACTTGTTCTTTACTAAAGAACATGTCCTTCAAAAGTTATTCTTTTGAATTATATAATAAGTAATCATCAACCATGCACTATAGGACTCAAAGTTGACAACTGCTCTTTACTTATTATACAACTACTATCCCTTGGTGTATGATTATTACTATGCATTTTACCACTTGCTTATGGTTCTATAACAACACAACCCTAATAAGAACCTTGTTTGCAAACCACTCTAAAAGTGTAACACACCCTAAACAAATTATTTCAACTCACTAACCCTAAATCATCGGGGTTAGGTCACGCTTAGAACGATTGCATTTCATACTTATGCATTATTGCATCCTTGCCAATCTTTTAAACATCGTCCTTACCGGACGATGATGCTATTTCAGAATTTGGAATTATTGCGTATCGAAGACCTTGTCTGCATAATCTTGCAGCCAAGAAAGGC
This sequence comes from Lolium perenne, assembly GCF_019359855.2. Lineage (NCBI taxonomy): Eukaryota > Viridiplantae > Streptophyta > Magnoliopsida > Poales > Poaceae > Lolium > Lolium perenne. Next base: position 299,771,823 of record NC_067245.2, read on the forward strand.
AAGTTCATCACTTGCTCATACCATTTGAGTATTTTTATCAAATTACTTGCAAAGTACTATGTTTATCACTATTGCATAAAAACCAAAACCACTATTTTCATAACTATGAATATGACTATGTGGTGGGCAATGGAACCATGGATTGTGTTGATATGGTGGAGGTTCCATTGCAAGGGTTTATATCCATCTAGGATTAAACAACAAATGTCTTGATGATTCTTGTGCCGTAATACCCGTGTTAACCATAAGATCTGGAGTGGGACGGAATAGTCAATTGTATTTCCACCTCTTGTACATCAACGGATGCGCTTTACCGTAGACCCTTGATCCAAGAGAGGACAAGTGGTACCCTTGATCCAAGAGAGGACAAGTGGTAGGGTGGGGGTCCCGATGAAGTCCCCACGGTTATTGCGGTCTATGATGGGTTGCAGCTGCCGGTGAAGGAGTTCATGGTAGAGACCTGAACTGTTGTCGTGGTCGGGGGTCGTCCTTAATTGGTATAAGAGCACCGGCGAGGACCCAGGGTCAGAGTTTGCAGCAAAGGGTGGGTGTATGAGGTAGCGGAGGAATATGATTGGCTATGACCTTATACCGGGCCTCACACCAAAGGAAGTGTGAACGGGCATGCAACCCGGTTGGCACCAAGGTTAAGATCTCTTATGGGTAAAGCAACACACCTCTGCAGAGTGTAACGAATCGTGACTGTCACTCCTGTTCCGGGATATGGAGCTGACAGCGGCCAGGAAAGGAGCTCCATGAAGTTCTAGTAAACCGGTGAAGGCTGACGGACATAGTTCTTCTGAATAAAAGCAACCTTTTGAAGAAATGGTTATGAAAACTTGCATTGGTATTAGACTTTCTGGTCTAATGCTGTAGCTAGTGCATTAAACACCTCTTTCCTATAATGAACTTGTTGAGTACGCTCGTACTCATCCCACTCTTAAATCCCCTGCTTAGATATAGAGGCATCGAAGGAGGATCTACAGTACAACTCGAAGGCCGAGGAGTCAACAACTACTTCACGAGACAGGACCTTGTCAGAAGAGTCAGATACCTCATCCAACAAGGAGAAAACCTAGTTTAGCCATAGAAGGGAACTAGCTTCCTAAACCTAGCTCCTATTTAGCTAGAATCTATTCTTAGCCTTTTTAGCTAGTTAAATACTCTACAAATAGAGTTCGTGATAGGATTAGACTACGAGTCGTTCTTCTGGAGTTATCTGCAGTTTTACCTCATTGTAAAGTAGGAGGCTGTGATGATCTTATGTAACAGAGTATGTGTGTAATTCTATAGACATGCCTTGGACCCGCATATGTTTCTGTTGTACCACTCTGAGCGATATAATACTAGTGGAACGGTGTTTCATTGGTGTTATATCAGACTTGCATACTACACCATGCAGTGGTATGCTGGGTCACCACAGTTGGTATCAGAGCAAATGCTTTAACCCTAGGATTAAAACCCTTTAAAGGAGACCTATAGGATTGGTAGTGTCTATAGGAAGTTGTATTAGCTAAGTCAAATATGCTAAACCAAATACTTCTTATGACTTGAGATGGATATTCACTTGAGAATAATCCTGACACACTTGAGTCAACCTTCCTATCTATCCTTCTTAAGTAAAGCTACTTAGCTAATCCCAATTGTGTAGTATATCATTAAGTCCTTAAAACAATAAATGAGTAGATCACAGTTGGTATACAATACATGGTAGTCCAAAGAGAGGATACAACCATAAGGAAGATATCCTATTGGAAGATGTGTACCAACACTTGATATGGTTAAGTAAGAATTATCCAGACCTGTAATAGGAGTGATACCAAGTAATAAAGATATGTGGATAAGAAAAATATCCTATTAGAAGGTGTAAACAAATACAAGTAATGGGTAAATAAATAATCCAAACATGTAAAACAACTGATAGTAAGGGATGAATATAAGTTATAGGAGGTAGTATAGACCATGATGAGTCAATCATGGGAGGTAAGGAAGAGAGATAGGAATAACATATGCTTATTTACAAGGTAGAGTTGTTAATCATATATGATTCACCTGAGAATCGTTATGTGATGGACTAGAACATCATAAATACTTAGAAGAAGTACAATAAGAAGTCAGGTGTTCACCAATAGTGCAGGACTTGTGTTCCAAAACCATGGGAACTGTGTCAAGTACATCAGAACCCTAGTTATATGGTAAGAACATATGGAAGTATAGGAGCTATATTCTAATAGTTATGTGTTTAGAGTAACGATGTTGGAACCTAAAGACATCATGTGAGGTAGTCCTCAACAAAATAGAAGTTAAATTAGTACCCCCAAAGAAAATTAGGTTAACCTTAACTATCCTAGACCACTTTGTTTCAAGTTTATCTCATTGCAATTGTGCAATTAAGGTAAATGTTGAGACAAATAGTAGAATCCCATATACTCGTGCTAAGTATCACGATATAAACCTATCTTATGTGGTGTTATATACTACACATCTCAGTCTGATGTTTAGAGATGTCTTACTCAAATATTATATTCAGGCTTACGATGATGTGTATTATATGCACAAAGCTGAATCTTCTTGGATTTTATTGGATTTTCATTGTTTGACTAGATCCATACATGGAGTTTGACTTTGATATGCAAATGCATGTTGCAATATCAAGTTCCTACTTGATGTTAAAGATCTAGAGGGTAATGTTAAACGTGTGAGGAAGTGACGAACTCTGAAGATCTTAAAGACAAGATGAAGGTTCATCAGAAAAAGGAAGTAAAGTTGTGGGAAGTAACCACAATACTCTGAAGGAAGTACAATCAGAAACACATGCTTTACCTCAACAGAGGAGTACTTTAGTACAGAAGAAGAATGAAGGTGAGAAATCTGGTGATTATGGTGAAGCTGAAGCAGATCCATAGTCAACATAGGAGAGGGAATGCATGGGAAATCACTTAGGATACTATATTCATAGTGTTAGCTAGTGGTTTTCTTGCAAAATAAACCCTAGAGAATGGAAGATGACCTATGAAACCATAGAAGATATAAGAAGACCACAGATGGTATCAGAAGACCACAGTTGTGGTATAGGATCAATACCGCGAGATAAAGTAGAAGATGTCCCGACCAATTGGTCAAAACCTATAATAGAATCCATTTTTAGATAACAAATAGCCACAACTGGTATCAAGTAGTCCATAACTAGATTAATTGTACCAAGATGTGGTTAACCAATAAAACTTTGTCAGCCAAATAACAATGACATATAATCATTTAGTCGAAGGATTCACATTGGATATCCACAATTGAGTGGATACACCACAAAGATTCTTCGCAAAACCTTTGAGGAATATAAATCATAAACTAGACCTAGACCAATATTCTAATCATAAGTCCAATAGTTGGAAGAACAGGAGTTGAAGACCATAAGAAAACTCTAAGGGGTAGAGTAATGATTGAGTTGGATGTACAATAACTCAATATTTTGAGCAAGATTGATGAAGAAGGTCTGAACTGAGAGGAAGTTCGATCTTATTCTCATAAGATTATTGGACATTACTTTCAGAAGGATGTCAGACCAAAAGGCCGAGGTTTATACCTCGAGGAAGTAAGAAGTGGACTATAACTTGAGAAAATGAGTAGTATTTACTCAGAAGTACGAAAGCTCAAGTAAGTCAAGAATAAAGAAGTTGGACGAAGGAAATACCGTAGACCCAATAAAGCTCAAGATGTCCAAAGACTGAAGAAGAGTGACCATACCAAAACTAAATACTAATTGAAAGATTCCTCTCATGGAACCTAAAGAAGCCAAAATAGTTATAGCTATCACTCATAACCCATGATTGGATAGAGTAAATAAGTCTAATCCATTCTCAGGGAAATAAATCTCAAGACCATTTCCATGATAAGTACCTTACTAAGTACCATTATTGCAGTTTTGGTAGTAAGGGAAAACAAAGACCTATTTACAAATTAGGAGTATGTTGTCAAATTAGTCTTAGTTAAGTCTATCAGCACCAGAAGAAGTTCCAATTATTTAATCTTCAATGAGAAGGGAAACAAGATTATGATATTGAAAGAAATCATGGAATTGGAAGAAGAAGCCATTGTTCAAAGGCAAACACTAATGGATTCCAGGAAGAATCTGGACAAGGGATATACTCAATTATATCCAATAATATTACCACGGAGTTCGAGAAAAGATGTAGTCTGCACAAGTCAGATCCATACTCCGAAACGCGAGAGAGTTCAAACTTCGAGGACGAAGTTTAGTTTAAGGGGCAGAGACTGTAATATCCCAGGATTTTGGGTTACAAAATAGAGGAAACAGATGTGTGCATTGCATTCATGCATAGAAAATCCGGGGAATTTTCGCGCTTTTGTTTAAAACGGTCAAAGTGATCGAGGTTTCTCTTGAATCGATGGAATTGAGTTAGTCATCGATGTAAGTGCGACAAATTTCGACACGACCTTTGTGCATTCATGTGTTTTTGGGAGAACAAGTTTGAATTCAAATCAAATATGAATAACATGAACTCAAATAAGATATTGAATTGAATTTGAATTCCAAACTATAATATGAAATACAATATGTAAAAGTTAACGCATTTGATAATTCAAAATAGATAGATAATCTAAACCTTATTACAAATATCACAATTCAATTATTTACAACTCCATAAAAGAAACCAAATTACAAAGAATAGAAAATGGAAATAAAAGAATTCCTAAATTTAATCTTCTCAATCCTCTAATTCTTCTTTCCCTGCAAAATAAATAATAAAGACAAAGAAATGTTGTGTTAAGGTTAAAATGTCTATCTCCGCATTTTGGGAGACATTTTAATATTGGAAACTAGCTATTAGGAATTAAGAACTTGTCTTAATTCCCTAATGATGATTAGAGGGAGTAAATCCAAATTAGGCAACAAGAGACATTGTGAGAAGGTTGATCACTATTCCATCTGAGGCATCAACGAGGCGTTGTCATCGACAGTCACTAATCATATCTTAAGCAACAAGGGACAAGCAGGCAACAACTGAATCATTCAATTTATTTTTAGGCAACAAGGCAACTATTTTAATCTCCCTCTAATCTAGCTAGAAATCGTAAAGCCAACAAAAGTGTTTATCTAGATCATGTTTGACATTGAAAGGTCGAAATGATCATAACATTTGATAGCATATGTTAATTAAGCAGAAGCTTGATTAACATAATAGTCACACTAGATTTGTTTAGCTTACATAATGGTACCAACCACTAACAGAAGTGTTTTCCACCTTCCAGTACACAAAAGAATGCCCAAACAGGGATAATCATCACTTAGCCGTGACTTGCATATGGGTGAAGAGAAAGCCAAGTTGTTCACTTGCACGTGGAGAGAAAGCAACCTACCTAGCAGCTCACACACACACATGCAATCTATGTGTTGTCATCGCCACAGTAGATAGCTCAGCACTATATAAACAGCTCGGTAGTAGCATTAACAGCTTTTCCTTGCACACCACACCAAACCAGCCACATCAACAATCCATGTAGAAGTCATATTTCTATCAGATGCTAGCAAGAACATATATTTATCCATTAGAACAAAACAAGAACAACCCCTAAGAACCACTGCTAGATGTTAAGAAATAGACCAAGCAACGAGGAGGAGCAGGCTACCACCAGAAGGAGTTTATTTCCAAGTCAAGAGGCCAAGCTATCAAGAGCAACAGGTAGAAACCAACAAGTGGTTAAATAGATCATACGATATTTGTTCTTGCATAGACGCTTTCGAGAGAAATAAAAGTAGAATGCACAGTAAACCATCTAACTACCCTTCAACTAGACTCGGTCTAGGAGGATTTGTGAGATGGATTTCTCTCAGATCTAGCATAGAAGTGCTATGCCAATATCATCACTGAGAAATACAAAGCCACATAAAAGTATCTGTTCTTATCCAGTATTTTTGCCTCAGCCTTTGCATCATTGGCGAGGCAACCAAATCAAGATAATATGTGTTCTTATCAGTTTAACCAAGCCCAAGTAAATCACAACAGTACCAAAGCACCTCCATGTACAACATCAGCTAGCCATTGAGAGCAACACCAACACAGAGCTACCAGGCAGCATAGTTGCACTTCTTTTACAGAATCGAAGCCATAATAAATTTGTATGTAAGCTCACAATTAAGCCACCAAGCACAACATCTATCTGCAGGAAACAATAGTTGCATCTTACATGTCTAAGCTTAATAAGAATTACACAGTAGTAGGAGTGAGTAGTGTATATTCAGTTTGACAGAGATGGTATGTTAAGAACCACACATGAAAGAAAACTGGTTTATTAAGCAGCCGAATTGCCAGTTAACAATTACCACTCCAAAGCCATAGACAGAGATGCATCCTTGTACCAACTAAACTAGGATCAATCAAGCTATAAAATAAGCTCATGGAGAGATCACCACGGGCTAAGCATTACTGGTCAAACCATATTTCCCAGTCCACACAATAAGCACACCAATCACTAGGCGCACTAAATCAATTAGCAGTAGATGCATAGGTACAGGAAATCACCACTCTTAAGCAACAACTAGCAGCAATACTACAATCACCACAAGTAGATAATCAGGCCAAACACACATAAGTTCCTGGCCAACAAATTCAGCACTATAGAGAATACAGAGAGGGAGATAGGGGAATAGCTCACAGTGGTGCGGGCAAATAGAGGAGAAACCGGCGCCAGGGTTGCGTCCGCGGCACCGTCCCACCGGCGTCGAGGTCGAGGATTGATACGTCTCCAACGTATCTATAATTTCCGATGTTCCATGCTTGTTTTATGACAATACCAACATGTTTTGTTCACACTTTATATCATTTTTATGCGTTTTCCGGAACTAACCTATTGACGAGATGCCGAGAGGCCGATTCTTGTTTTCTGCTGTTTTTGGTTTCAGAAATCCTAGTAACGAAATATTCTCGGAATCGGACGAAATCAACGCCCAAGTTCCTATTTTCATCGGAAGCATCCAGAACACCCGGGAAGGACCAGAGGGGAGCCATGGGGGCCCCACACCACACCCCGGCGCGGCCAGGGGGGGGGCCGCGCCCCCTATAGTGTGGGCCCCCCAGAGACCCTCCGACTCCGATTCTTCGCCTATTTAAGCCATCGTGACCTAAAACTTCGATACCAATTGACGAAACTCCAGAAAGACTCCAGGGGCGCCGCCACCGTCGCGAAACTCCAATTCGGGGGACAGAACTCTGTTCCGGCACCCTGCCGGGACGGGGAAGTGCCCCCGAAAGGCTTCTCCATCGACACCGCTGCCATCTCCACCGCCATCTTCATCACCGCTGCTACTCCCATGAGGAGGGAGTAGTTCTCCATCGAGGCTCGGGGCTGTACCGGTAGCTATGTGGTTAATCTCTCTCCATGTACTTCAATACAATGATCTCATGAGCTGCTTTACATGATTGAGATTCATATGAGTTTTGTATCACAATTCATCTATGTGCTACTCTAGTGATGTTATTAAAGTAGTTCTATTCCTCCTGCACGTGTGTAAAGGTGACTAGTGTGTGCACCGTGTGGTTCTTGTCGTAGGCTATGATCATGATCTCTTGTAGATTGTGGAGTTAATTATCATTATGATGGTATTGATGTGATCTATCTGGTTATGTTGATCTATCTTACACTATAAGGTTACTTAAATATGAACAAATTGTGGAGCTTGTTAACTCCGGCATTGAGGGTTCGTGTAATCCTACGCAATGCGTTCATCATCCAACAAGAGTGTAGAGTATGCATTTATCTATTCTGTTATGTGATCAATGTTGAGAGAGTCCACTAGTGAAAGTATAATCCCTAGGCCTTGTTCCTAAATACTGCTGAGTTACTACTGCTTGTTTCTTGTTTCTTTGCGTTACTCGCTGTGCAATACTACCACCATCAACTACACACCATCAAGCTATTTCCTGGCACCGTTGCTCTTTGCTCCTATATATTCATACCACCTGTATTTCACTATCTCTTCGCCGAACTAGTGCACCTATTAGGTGTGTTGGGGACACAAGAGACTTCTTGCTTTGTGGTTGCAGGGTTGCATAAGAGGGATATCTTTGACCTCTTCCTCCCTGAGTTCGATAAACCTTGGGAGATTCACTTAAGGGAAAACTTGCTGCTGTTCTACAAACCTCTACTCTTGGAGGCCCAACACTGTCTACAGGAAAGGAGGGGGAACGTAGACATCAAGCACTTTTCTGGCGCCGTTGCCGGGGAGGAAAGGTAAAAGGTACTCACACTCCGGACCTCGGCTACCAAGCTATTTTCCGCCATTGTAAGTACTCGAAGCTATTTCCTTTAGATCCTGCAATTGCAACTTTTTGTTTCTTGTTTACACTAGTTAGGCATAATGGAAAACAACAAAAAAATTGGTGAGCTTTTTAGTCTTTTTCCTGATTTAGAATTGTTTGATTCGAAAATTAAAAAACCTATGGAACCTTATTTGCATGCTAGTAGCGATGTTATTAGTATGAATGCAATTACTGCTAATGCTATGAAGAAGTCTAAGCTTGGGGAAGCTAGTTTTTGTGGTCTTTTTAGCTTCCCATCTTTAGGGGAGAAAATTTGTTCTGATAATGCTTTATCTCCCATATGCGATACCGCTAATGATGCTCCTGATATTTTGAATCCACCTGCTGAAAGTATTCCGTATAAAATACCTATGAAAATTATTGAACGTGTTATGGACAATCACTATAAAGGGGATGGAACTGTCCATCCTAGAGATCATTTATTGTTTTTGCACGAATTATGTGGGTTATTCAAGTGTGCAGGTATCTCTATGGATGAAGTGAAGAAGAAGCTATTCTCCGTTTATGTCTAGTAAGCGGCACATTGGTATAAATTGTTGGAGAATAGACATTCTCTTGGTTGGGAGGAAATTGCATCTCTCTTTTATTCTAAATTTTATCCTCCTCATGAAGTGCATATTGATAGGAATTATATTTATAACTTTTATCCTCGTGATGGAGAGAGTATTTCTCAAGCGTGGGGGAGATTGAAGTCACTAATGCTCAAATGTCCCATTCATGAGCTCCCCCGTAATGTTATTGTTAATAATTTTTATGCGAGGCTTTCAGGACAACACAAGGACTATCTGGACGCATGTTCGGAAGGATCTTTCACAAGCAAAGAGGTTGAAGCTAGGTGGGATCTTCTTGATCGGATTGAGGACAACGCTGAAGGATGGGAGAACGACAAAGGTAAAGAGTCAGGTATAAATTATGATTATGAATGCATTGAAGCTTTTATGGATACCGATAAATTTCGAAATATGAGTGCTACTTATGGTCTTGACTCTCAAGTTGTTGCAAATCTTTATAAATCCTTTGCTTCTCATTTTGAACTGCCTAAGAAGAATTTTGATAAGTATCATGAACCTTTTAAAGAGGCTTGCATGAAGAATGAAATTGTTGTTAATTATTGCCATAAGCATGCTCAAACTCCTAAGAGTGCTATTTCCTATAAGCATGTTAATTTTTGTGGAATACATAGACCATGTGGAATTAATCAAATCAAAGATGAATATTGTATCCATCATGCTAATGAAAAAACTAGAAAGTGGTTTAGGGCTCTAGATGATCTTGGTAAAAAAGTTTGTGCCCTCTATCCTTTTATTTGTGAACTTTGCCATGAAGTGGGTCATTTTAATTTTCAATGCTCCTCCAATGATAATTTGAACCCAATGAGTGCTGCAAATTTGTATTGTGATGATGAAATTACTCCTAATCAGCATGATGAACTTACTTTATTTTTGGGGTGTGAAGAACTGTCGAGAAAAATCTCTTTGTTACATATGAGTGATCTTGATATTGATGATGTCCTGCATGGGTGTTTTTCTTATTGCATTGATAATAGCCATACAAATACTTACATACAAAATATTTTAGAAGATGACACCTTGCCAAAATATGATAGGACCGCTGTGTGTTTTCAACTAATTAATGAAAAGGAGGGATCCTCCCAAGTTTCTTCTATTGTTTCTGAAAGTAAATCAGGTTATGCGGACGAGCCACCCTTCAAGCCTCTTCCTCCTAAAGAAGGGAACGAGGAGAAGGAAGAGAAGAAGAAGAAGAAGGGAACGAAGAAGAAGAAGAAGAAGAAGGAGAATAAAAAGAGAGAGGTAACGGCGTATCCCCGCGTGAATGAGATAACGCTAGGTAACCGTAAGTATGTTGCTCCTAATGATTATTGTGATAATGAATCTGAATACGATGATCTTCCTATGCCCTTTACATACATTAGCAATCATGATTTGAATGAGCACACTACTTTTGATATTGCAAATCTCTGGGAAATTAATTCTGAAAATGATGGCAATGTGCCTCCGATCTTTGATGATTATTATAAAGAATGCTATGATATAGGTTCTAACTATCCTTATGAAACTTGTCATAGTCATGATTGGGTTACCAAAAACAATTCTCTTAATATGCAACTTGTTTACCATGTTCAAATTCTTGATAATAATCTTGCTCCAATTACTATTAATGAGAATAACTCTTCTTATGCCAAAATTAATGATACTTCTATGCATATGAACCATGATAAGAATGTTTTAAGTGATGGGTATATTGTGGATTTCATCAATGATGCTACTGAAAGTTATTATGAGAGAGGGAAATATGGTTATATGCATCTTAATAATATTAAGTTTCCCTTCTTTATGTTGAGAATCTTGAAGTTACTCGTGTTTTATCCTCTTATGCTTGTCACTTTGTTCTTCATGAATTCATTTGTGTACAAGATTCCTCTTCATAGGAAGCATGTTAGACTTAAATTTGTTTTGAATTTGCCTCTTGAAGCTCTCTTTTGCTTCAAATACTATTTCCCGCGAATGGATTATTAAAACTGCTGAGCCCATCTTAATGGCTATAAAGAAAGAACTTCTTGGGAGATAACCCATGTGTTATTTTGCTACAGTAATTTGTTTTTATTTTGTGTCTTGGAAGTTGTTTACTACTGTAGCAACCTCTCCTTATCTTAGTTTTGTGTTTTGTTGTGCCAAGTGAAGCCTCTAATCGAAGGTTGATACTAGATTTGGATTTCTGCGCAGAAACAGATTTCTATCTGTCACGAATCTGGGATTTTCTCTCTGTAGAAAAATCATAAAAATATGCCAATTTACGTGCGTGTTCCTCAGAAATATACGCAACTTTCATTAGTTTTGAGTTTTCTGATCTGAGCAACGGAAGTATTTATTAGAAATTCGTCTTTACGGACTGTTCTGTTTTGACAGATTCTGCCTTTTATTTCGCATTGCTTCTTTCGCTGTGTTGGGTGGATTCCTTTGTTCCATTACCTTCCAGTAGCTTTGAGCAATGTCCAGAAGTGTTAAGAATGATTGTGTCACCTCTGAACATGTGAGTTTTTGATTATGTACTAACCCCTCTAATGAAGTTTATGAGAAGTTTGGTGTGAAGGAAGTTTTCAAGGGTCAAGAGAGGAGGATGATATACTATGATCAAGAAGAGTGAAAGCTCTAAGCTTGGGGATGCCCCGGTGGTTCACCCCTGCATATTCTAAGAAGACTCAAGCGTCTAAGCTTGGGGATGCCCAAGGCATCCCCTTCTTCATCGACAAATTATCAGGTTCCTTCTCTTGAAACTATATTTTTATTCGGTCACATCTTATGTGCTTTACTTGGAGCGTCTGTATTGCTTTTATTTTTGTTTGTGTTTGAATAAATGCTTGTGTGGGAGAGAGACACGCTCCGCTGGTTCGTATGAACACATGTGTTCTTAGCTCATAATATTCATGGCGAAGGTTGAAACTGCTTCGTTAAATTATTATATGGTTGGAATTGGAAAATGCTACATGTAGAAATTGGTGTGATGTCTTGAATAATGTGATACTTGGCAATTGTTGTGCTCTTGTTTAAGCTCTTGCATCATATACCTTGCACCCATTAGTGAGGAAATACATAGAGCTTGTTAAAATTTGGGTTTGCATGAGTGGTTTCTCTAGAGTCTAGATATTTTCTAGTAAGATGTTTGAACAACAAGGAAGACGATGTATAGTTTTATAATGCTTGTAATATGTCTTTTATGTGAGTTTTGCTGTACTAGTTCGTGCTTGTGTTTGCTTCAAACAACCTTGCTAGCCTAAACCTTGTATCGAGAGGGAATACTTCTCATGCATCCAAATCCTTGAGCCAAACAACACTATGCCATTTGTGTCCACCATACCTACCTACTACATGGTATTTTCCGCCATTCCAAAGTAAATTGCTTGAGTGCTACCTTTAAAATTCCATCATTCACCTTTGCAATATATAGCTCATGGGACAAATAGCTTAAAAACTATTGTGGTATTGAATATGTAATTATGCACCTTATCTCTTATTAAGTTGCTTGTTGTGCGATAACCATGTTCACTGGGGACGCCATCAACTATTCATTGTTGAATTTCATGTGAGTTGCTATGCATGTCCGTCTTGTCTGAAGTAAGAGAGATTTACCTCCCTATGGTTAAGCATGCATATTGTTAGAGAAGAACATTGGGCCGCTAACTAAAGCCATGATCCATGGTGGAAGTTTCAGTTTTGGACATATATCCTCAATCTCATATGAGAAAATTATTAATTGTTGTTACATGCTTATGCATAAAAGAGGAGTCCATTATCTGTTGTCTATGTTGTCCGGTATGGATGTCTAAGTTGAGAATAATCAATAGCGAGAAATCCAATGCGAGCTTTCTCCTTAGACCTTTGTACAAAGGCGGCATAGAGGTACCCCTTTGTGACACTTGGTTAAAACATGTGCATTGTGATGATCCGGTAGTCCAAGCTAATTAGGACAAGGTGCGGGCACTATTAGTATACTATGCATGAGGCTTGCAACTTGTAAGATATAATTTACATGATACATATGCTTTATTACTACCGTTGACAAAATTGTTTCATGTTTTCAAAATAAAAGCTCTAGCACAAATATAGCAATCGATGCTTTCCTCTTTGAAGGACCATTCTTTTACTTTTATTGTTGAGTCAGTTCACCTATCTTTCTCCACCTCAAGAAGCAAACATTTGTGTGAACTGTGCATTGATTCTTATATACTTGCTTATTGCATTTGTTATATTGCTTTGCATTGACAACTATCCATGAGATATACATGTTACAAGTTGAAAGCAACCGCTGAAACTTAATCTTCCATAGTGTTGCTTCAATGTCTCTACTATGAATTTATTGCTTTATGAGTAACTCTTATGCAAGACTTATTGATGCTTGTCTCGAAAGTACTATTCATGAAAAGTCTTTGCTATATGATTCAATTGTTTACTCATTGCATTTACATTGTTTCGAATCGCTGCATTCATCTCATATGCTTTACAATGGTATGATTAAGATTATGTTGGTAGCATGTCACCTCAGAAATTATCTTTTATCGTTTACCTACTCGAGGACGAGTAGGAACTAAGCTTGGGGATGCTGATACGTCTCCAACGTATCTATAATTTCCGATGTTCCATGCTTGTTTTATGACAATACCAACATGTTTTGTTCACACTTTATATCATTTTTATGCGTTTTCCGGAACTAACCTATTGACGAGATGCCGAGAGGCCAGTTCTTTGTTCTGCTGTTTTTGGTTTCAGAAATCCTAGTAACGAAATATTCTCGGAATCGGACGAAATCAACGCCCAAGTTCCTATTTTCATCGGAAGCATCCAGAACACCCGGGAAGGACCAGAGGGGAGCCATGGGGGCCCCACACCACACCTCGGCGCGGCCAGGGGGGGCGCCCCCCTATAGTGTGGGCCCCCCAGAGACCCTCCGACTCCGATTCTTCGCCTATTTAAGCCGTCGTGACCTAAAACTTCGATACCAATTGACGAAACTCCAGAAAGACTCTGTGGCGCCGCCACCGTCGCGAAACTCAATTCGGGGGACGGAACTCTGTTCGGCACCTGTAGGGACGGGGAAGTGCCCCCGGAAGGCTTCTCCATCGACACCGCTGCCATCTCCACCGCCATCTTCATCACCGCTGCTACTCCCATGAGGAGGGAGTAGTTCTCCATCGAGGCTCGGGGCTGTACCGGTAGCTATGTGGTTAATCTCTCTCCATGTACTTCAATACAATGATCTCATGAGCTGCTTTACATGATTGAGATTCATATGAGTTTTGTATCACAATTCATCTATGTGCTACTCTAGTGATGTTATTAAAGTAGTTCTATTCCTCCTGCACGTGTGTAAAGGTGACTAGTGTGTGCACCGTGTGGTTCTTGTCGTAGGCTATGATCATGATCTCTTGTAGATTGTGGAGTTAATTATCATTATGATGGTATTGATGTGATCTATCTGGTTATGTTGATCTATCTTACACTATAAGGTTACTTAAATATGAACAAATTGTGGAGCTTGTTAACTCCGGCATTGAGGGTTCGTGTAATCCTACGCAATGCGTTCATCATCCAACAAGAGTGTAGAGTATGCATTTATCTATTCTGTTATGTGATCAATGTTGAGAGAGTCCACTAGTGAAAGTATAATCCCTAGGCCTTGTTCCTAAATACTGCTGAGTTACTACTGCTTGTTTACTGTTTTACTGCGTTACTACTGCTGCAATACTACCACCATCAACTACACACCATCAAGCTATTTCCTGGCACCGTTGCTACTGCTCATATATATTCATACCACCTGTATTTCACTATCTCTTCGCCGAACTAGTGCACCTATTAGGTGTGTTGGGGACACAAGAGACTTCTTGCTTTGTGGTTGCAGGGTTGCATAAGAGGGATATCTTTGACCTCTTCCTCCCTGAGTTCGATAAACCTTGGGAGATTCACTTAAGGGAAAACTTGCTGCTGTTCTACAAACCTCTGCTCTTGGAGGCCCAACACTGTCTACAGGAAAGGAGGGGGAACGTAGACATCAAGGATGCAGTGAGAACATCGACAGCACCACCAGTTCATGGACACCAGGGTTGCGTCGGCGACACCGTCCTGCCGGCGTCGAGTCACCCACCAGTAGTCACCGCATTACAGCACCATCAGCAGTAGTACAACATCTCCACACCAGCACCACACCACCGAAGAGGCCAGCGCTGGACCGAACACAACCAGGTCAAGCTGGGGTCGACGAAGGGGAGCAGCCAGAGGCGCCGGAGACAGTAGCAGCCGGCGGTGACCATGCCAACCCGCAGCTAGGTGTTGCTCCGGGGGTGCAAGCGGGGGCGTGGAGAGGATGGCGCCGATGGGGTTTTTGTGGAGGAGGTCAAGGTAGAGCGGAGATGACTGGAGCCGGTCGGGGTAGTGGCGACGTCGGCCGAACCGGTCGGTGATCACCTAGGGATCCAGGGGTCGGGGTCCAGGGCAAGAGGCCATGAAATTCAAATCGAGTCGGAGGGAGTTGTGAAGCTAATCGAGACGGACAAGATCCCCACCTCGCCGGTGCCGGAGTGAGCAGGAGGAGGCCGGGAAAAAAGCAGCGGAGCGGCGGCGTCTGGGGAGGCCATGCGTGCGCGTGCGAGGCAGAGAGGGGCGAGCGAGAGAAAGAAGAGAGGGAGGAAGACGGATCGGGGCCAGGGTTGACCGAGCCAGACCAGGACCGACTTGGTCGGTTGGGTGTAATCCGTTCGGATCAGTTGGGCTCAGCACAACTATGTTTTGTTTTTGGCTTATTTTGTTTTTAGGAAATATATTTAATAATAAAAAAAGATATAATAAATATCTAAATAGAAATATTTTGACAAAAGAAAATTCTTAAACAGAATAAATAACAACAAACCATTTAAATTCTAAAAGCAAATAATACAGAATTTTATTCCAGAATTTTTAATCTTAAACTATTAAGACCTAAATACTAAAATATAATTTTATTATTTATATCAATAAAATATTAGATATTCCTTTGTATTAAATTAAAACCATTGTTCCATTATGGTTATGTTTAATCGTGTGAAAACCCTAATTGAACATTACTTGAACTATTAATTAAAACCCTAAACCCTAATAGTATTTATCCTTATTAATTCTTTAAAGATAATAAAATGTCAAATCCAATATTACTTTTGTTCCAAAGTTATTAATAACTTTAAATTCATAATGAAGTTATTATCTTAAGAACTATATGGTAAATTAGGAAACCCTAGTTCCATTATACATAAAATAATAGAGTTCTTAATTTTATGTGGAATTCTGAAACCCTAATTCATTAAGAACCCTAGCTCCACTAATCCATTTGAACCCTCATTTACCACTAATCTAAACCCTAGGTTATAGTATGTAATCATAACACCTTCTTTTCATTCATAGGTTTATAATGAGCAACTCAATGGTTGTTCATATTCACATAGAATATAGGAACCCTATCATTAATAATTTAGCATCCCATGTATGCATAACATAAAACCAAGATGATCAAATAGGAACACATAAGTCTAAACCTTAGTTCCTATTCCCAAGACTATCATCCTTACTCATAACTATTTAGCATCACACCATTGTGATGGACTCCAACAAAAACTATGCCAAATCTTGTGCATTACCTAACTATATTCCACTAAACCCTACCAAAGTATTAGATACTTATGAACCATAATATCCAGGAGCCAACTATGCCCTATTTAAGTGGATCCAATAGTAAAACCTAGACCACCTCAACCCTAACTTCAAAAGTTATTCTTTTGAAGTAAATAGGGAGTAGCCATCAAACCTACTCATTATGATCTATAAACCCTAACCAACTATCATTATCAAGGTATACCAACCTTGATAGCACCTATGAATAATGATTTGCTTAAGATACTTAGGCTTAATTAAAACCATACAAGCCCTAGTAGTTGATGAATCCAACTCTGTTGGGATCCATCTAATCCTTACTCCAGAAACCAATTGGAACCCTAGAAACCACAAACCTAATTATCATACTTGTTCTTTACTAAAGAACATGTCCTTCAAAAGTTATTCTTTTGAATTATATAATAAGTAATCATCAACCATGCACTATAGGACTCAAAGTTGACAACTGCTCTTTACTTATTATACAACTACTATCCCTTGGTGTATGATTATTACTATGCATTTTACCACTTGCTTATGGTTCTATAACAACACAACCCTAATAAGAACCTTGTTTGTAAACCACTCTAAAAGTGTAACACACCCTAAACAAATTATTTCAACTCACTAACCCTAAATCATCGGGGTTAGGTCACGCTTAGAACGATTGCATTTCATACTTATGCATTATTGCATCCTTGCCAATCTTTTAAACATCGTCCTTACCGGATGATGATGCTATTTCAGAATTTGGAGTTATTGCGTATCGAAGACCTTGTCTGCATAATCTTGCAGCCAAGAAAGGCAAGTTCATCACTTGCTCATACCATTTGAGTATTTTTATCAAATTAGTTGCAAAGTACTATGTTTATCACTATTGCATAAAAACCAAAACCACTATTTTTATAACTATGAATATGACTATGTGGTGGGCAATGGAATCATGGATTGTGTTGATATGGTGGAGGTTCCATTGCAAGGGTTTATATCCATCTAGGATTAAACAACAAATGTCGCCAGTGATTCTTGTGCCGTAATACCCGTGTTAACCATAAGATCTGGAGTGGGACGGAATAGTCAATTGTATTTCCACCTCTTGTACATCAACGGATGCGCTTTACCATAGACCCTTGATCCAAGAGAGGACAAGTGGTACCCTTGATCCAAGAGAGGACAAGTGGTAGGGTGGGGGTCCCGATGAAGTCCCCACGGTTATTGCGGTCTATGATGGGTTGCAATGCTGTGAAGGAGTTCATGGTAGAGACCTGAACTGTTGTCGTGGTCAGGGGCCGTCCTTAATTGGTATAAGAGCACCGGCGAGGACCCAGGGTTGGAGTTTGCAGCAAAGGGTGGGTGTATGAGGTAGCGGAGGAATATGATTGGCTATGACCTTATACCGGACCTCACACCAAAGGAAGTGTGAACGGGCATGCAACCCGGTTGGCACCAAGGTTAAGATCTCTTATGGGTAAAGCAACACACCTCTGCAGAGTGTAACGAATCGTGACCTGTCACTCCCTGTTCCGGGATATGGAATCGCTGACAGCGGCCGGAAAGGAGCTCCATGAAGTTCTAGTAAACTGGTGAAGGCTGACGGACATAGTTCTTCTGAATAAAAGCAACCTTTTGAAGAAATGGTTATGAAAACTTGCATTGGTATTAAACTTTCTGGTCTAATGCTGTAGCTAGTGCATTAAACACCTCTTTCCTATAATGAACTTGTTGAGTACGCTCGTACTCATCCCACTCTTAAATCCCCTGCTTGGATATGGAGGCATCGACGGAGGATCTACAGTACAACTCGAAGGCCGAGGAGTCAACAACTACTTCACGAGACATGACCTTGTCAGAAGAGTCAGATACCTCATCCAACAAGGAGAAAACCTAGTTTAGCCATAGAAGGGAACTAGCTTCCTAAACCTAGCTCCTATTTAGGTAGAATCTATTCTTAGCCTTTTTAGCTAGTTAAATACTCTACAAATAGAGTTCGTGATAGGATTAGACTACGAGTCGTTCTTCTGGAGTTATCTGCAGTTTTACCTCATTGTAAAGTAGGAGGCTGTGATGATCTTATGTAACAAAATCTGTGTGTAATTCTATAGACATGCCTTGGACCCGCATATGTTTCTGTTGTACCACTCTGAGCGATATAATACTAGTGGAACAGTGTTTCATTGGTGTTATATCAGACTTGCATACTACACCATACAGTGGTATGCCGGGTCACCATATCAAGTGCTAAATTTAAAACCACGAACCAACTAAAGATCTGTGAATTACCTTCTTGTGGTGAAAAATGCTGACCCAGAAACGGTCTGGCCTGACCCAGGAGCTTTGAGTGGCCATTTCGTTCAACTGCAGCCTAGCGAGACCAGCCCAGGCCTCATTTCCCTTTTCGGCCGACCAGGGCGAAATGCAGCCGCCATGAAAGCTCGAAGGAGTAGTGGCTACGAAAGCACGAGAAACCGCACGATCGCAATCGAACGGACGGGACACTGCCACAATGACAGCCGTCCGTCCAGCGATCGAGGGCCGAGAGGCGGCGGCGGGCGCAGATAAATCCTAGCCCCGCCCGTGCCCGCCTATATAAAGAGGGGCGACGGAACCATCCCTCATCCTCCCCCCACTCCACCCCTGCCCGCCGCCGCTGCTGCTTCGTCCTCTTCGTACCTTCGGGAGCTCAAGCGAGGTAACCATCCTCGCCGTCCCGATTCTGGTTTCGTTTTAGCGTTCGTGTGCCTTCTCCTCGTCTGTCGATGGATAGATCGAGCGCATGTATCTGGTAGATCTGCCTAGTTTGGTATCTGAGCTTTGTCGTATGAACTTGTTATGTAGATCGACTAGTTTTGCTTGCGCTGCTTGGTTGGATTTCGAGCCTATCGCTTGGATTTGTTCAACCGGTAGCTTAGCCTCTCAGATTTCCACGGCTTCACCGTGGTTTTCGTTGTTAATTGGTACCGTGTTGCCGATCTTATATCTTAGCGTTCGTCATGGTTAGATCTATTCATATATGCCTCGATTCACGGTTAAACATCTTACTAAAATTGAATTAAACATGCATCACCAGTTTATGGTTTTTCCTTGTCAGATCTGTTAAACAATTCTGCTGTAACTGGTATTCGTAGTAGAGTTTTTCGTATTCATGTTGTTAAATTAGAGCTTGTTATCTTCCAAGTTGGTTCCTCCTAGTTTAGAGTTCGTTGCTGTACTGTTTGCGTGGTAGCAATTTGGAGATGCAATAAGTGCCCATTGTCTAATGGTAAAGACTGAAGGCCTCCATGCGAGGCCTTCTGATATAGGTTCGATTCCTATTGGGTGCGTCTGCTGACGTTCCTTGCATCTCCACTTTGCTCTTATCCTGAATTTCCTTGTTAAGTATTTGCCTTGCCTGCTAATCTTGTTTACTCGGATTAGATCAGCTTGGCTACATGACATGGTATTCTGGACATACGGTTATCCTAGTTTATTGTTAGCACCCACTTGTATGTCCATGTTTTAGTTGTGATTCTGTTCTTCACTTGTTTTTACTAGCACTGCTTACATACTTGACATGTTGTTCTACTTTTGTCACATCAGTTGTGTTCTGCCTTTACCTGTTGTGTCAATAATACTTTTGTACCTGCTGTCAATTGTTGACTGACAGATGTTTTGTTCGCTTTTATTGATGTTCAATTTTGTTCTGTACTAATTTCCGATCATTTATGCAGTTAGTTAACTGCTCCAGCAGCCATGGGGAAGGAGAAGATTCACATCAGCATTGTGGTCATTGGCCACGTTGACTCTGGCAAGTCGACGACCACTGGTCACCTGATCTACAAGCTTGGAGGCATTGACAAGCGTGTGATCGAGAGGTTCGAGAAGGAAGCTGCTGAGATGAACAAGAGGTCCTTTAAGTACGCGTGGGTGCTTGACAAGCTCAAGGCCGAGCGTGAGAGGGGTATCACCATCGATATCGCCCTGTGGAAGTTTGAGACCACCAAGTACTCCTGCACCGTCATTGATGCTCCTGGTCACCGTGACTTCATCAAGAACATGATCACTGGAACCTCCCAGGCTGATTGTGCTGTGCTTATCATTGACTCCACCACTGGTGGTTTTGAGGCTGGTATCTCCAAGGATGGCCAGACCCGTGAGCACGCTCTCCTTGCTTTCACCCTTGGAGTGAAGCAGATGATCTGCTGCTGCAACAAGGTATACCTTATTTGTTCCACATGTATTTGTTCCTCAAGCTATGTGATGTGACCTTTGTGTTATACTAGTCTTTAAAACTTGCTGCATGATCTGGATGCTATTTATTAAGTAGTTCATGAATTATTTACTGTTGCTTCATGACATCAGTGCTTGTTTCTAGTGAGCATGATCTGTATATAGTGTTTCATTTCATTACTGTTACACATTGTTTGGCTGTGTCGACTGTCGTTCACTGAAATGTCCTACTCTGAATAGACTTGACATTCTGTTTTCAGCTGTCTTGTAAGATAACAACAATTTGCCAGTTCTACTTCTATTACAATCCATGCAGTTGTGCTTTGCGTCTATAATAAGCAGCAACTTCTTCTACATTTGTTCTAGTTGTGCTGCTGCTGCTCTTTTTACACAATCTTGTTCTGCCAGTTATTAGTGCTATTTATTTAATTTTATTGTATTATATACATGCCTTCTGTAATAAGCAGCAACTTCTTTGAAACTAATGTACTTGTTCTGTTCTTTGTAGATGGATGCCACCACTCCCAAGTACTCCAAGGGCAGGTACGAAGAAATCGTGAAGGAAGTCTCCTCATACCTGAAGAAGGTCGGCTATAACCCTGACAAGGTCCCATTTGTTCCCATCTCTGGGTTCGAGGGTGACAACATGATTGAGAGGTCCACCAACCTTGACTGGTACAAGGGCCCCACCCTCCTTGAGGCTCTTGACCAGATCAATGAGCCCAAGAGGCCCTCGGACAAGCCCCTGCGTCTTCCCCTCCAGGACGTTTACAAGATTGGTGGCATTGGAACTGTGCCGGTGGGGCGTGTTGAGACAGGTGTGATCAAGCCTGGCCAGCTCGTCACCTTTGGCCCAACTGGGCTGACCACTGAGGTCAAGTCTGTGGAGATGCACCACGAGTCTATGCTTGAGGCTGGGCCAGGTGACAATGTTGGCTTCAACGTCAAGAATGTTGCTGTGAAGGATATCAAGCGTGGGTATGTGGCCTCCAATGCCAAGGACGACCCCGCCAAGGAGGCTGCCAGCTTTGTTGCCCAGGTCATCATCATGAACCACCCTGGTCAGATCGGCAACGGCTATGCCCCAGTGCTGGACTGCCACACCTCCCACATCGCTGTCAAGTTCTCTGAGATCCAGACCAAGGTTGACAGGCGATCTGGTAAGGAGATTGAAGCCTTCCCCAAGTTCCTCAAGAACGGTGATGCTGGTTTCGTGAAGATGATTCCCACCAAGCCCATGGTGGTGGAGACCTTTGCCCAGTACCCTCCCCTTGGCCGCTTTGCTGTCCGGGACATGAGGCAGACTGTTGCTGTTGGTGTCATCAAGAGCGTGGAGAAGAAGGACCCCACTGGCGCCAAGGTGACCAAGGCTGCTGCCAAGAAGAAATGAGAAGCTCCCTGATGGTTGTCCACTGCCACATCTGTGGTGGTGGCGGTATGTGGTGATGGTAGTCTTGTTAGCTGAGTTGAAAACTGTTTTGGGATTCCGTTGTGCAGCCTTCGTGCTGTTTATCATTCTATCTTTGTGGAACAATGTCACTCTACTTTCTATTAGAGTTGCTACCCTTTATATACGTCGGAATTTTGAGTCTATTGTTAGCATTAGTTTGCTGGTTTCTTACTTAGCCTTGCATTTAGGGTAGTATCTTGGCAGCTTATCTTCACTGGCTGGCAACTTGGCATTTATCTCTGAAGTTGCAGCCCAGTACTCTTGCATTTAGGGTAGTATCTTGGCAGCTTATCTTCACTGGATGGCAACTAGGCATCTTATCTCTAAAGTTGCAGTTGCCCAGTACTCTGCTCACGGCTTTATGTGCTGAACTTAAGTTGGCAACTTTCTATCTTAATATTCATGCCACCTACAAAATATCTAACTTAAGTTGCAGTTCACCAGTTACTAGCTAGTTACTAACTTGGCATCTTAGTTCTTAGTTGCAGTAGCCAGTATTTTGCTTCACTGTGCTCACTGCTCTTTGTGCTTCTGATGGATGTTTGTTTAATACTAGATTTTGGAATCAACAAAAATATTATAAGAGCAAGAGAAGAGTTATGCGATATCCCAATGAAAACTGTTTTGGGATTATAAGAGCAAGTGAAAACTGTTCACTTTTCAAATGAAGACATCTTAAAAAGGGAATATCTGGCAGATACGGAGTACTACTTATCATAATCTCTGAATCTGCACATAACGTTTGCCATCCAGACCAAAGAGATTATATGTTAACAGGTTAAATCCACTCACCCGCTGTATGTCCTTAAATTGCCAAGCCAAGAAATAACTAAAAATTGATTCATACGCATGATGTTCTACATCTAAGAAGGTACGAAAGTCTAGCACAAGACAACAATGAGTCAATGACATAGAGGAGCAAAGGCGAAACATCAACATGCAAAGGAAGGGATAAACACGAGTGAATAAATGGCCTCCTCATGAACAAATCTGTTGGATTAAATTTTCCGATGTTGCATATAAATTAGCTGGACATAGAAGAGGAACGACAGATCCGCAAGATTAAATATGTTGTACACATTGCCAAATTTCTTTTTCCAAATAAAATAGATAATGCAGTGAGCAAAACAAAAGAACACCAGGAGAAAAGGTTTCAAATCAGCATACCTCGAACATCCAGTCCACAATCTTCAGACCCAATTGTTATGCTCCCTCAAGCCAAACAAATAAGAGGGTAGCGGCAAGACCAAGACACATCCTCTGAACATTTCATCTGCAACAAAAACAATTGAATATTTTCAGAGAGAGCAGGGGAAATTAATTATAAATGGATATATATTAGTATTATTTTACCAATTGGTTTATCAGGATTAAGGAGGTACATATTTACCATAAACTCTAACTTCCAGAATTGTATTTGGCCAGAAAATAATAAAGTAATGTATTTAGCACCACTCCCCATATCTGAAACCACCAAACTAACTTCACCTACGTTGATAAAGCACAAATCTAGATATAAAGGTGAACAAAACACACTGTATGTGACTGTAAGATAAGTCAACAGTTGACAACGGCATCCACCCTGCCTCTTCGTCCTCTCTCCGCTCTCAAGTGGCCTTGTCCTCGAGCTTACACCAATGCTATAGCAGCTGTCCTACGCGCATCAGCATCCACATTCGGCAATACCCCGTTGGGCAGCAGGAAAGCAGTGGCGAGCACGGATTAAGGCTGCATCACCAACGACCTGCAGTCCAGGAACCAACAAAAATAACCTCAATTTTGATCTGAATTGCAGGGTAGGCTTCAGGAATAACTTATGATGAAGACACCTGCAAAATAACCTTCGGTAAGGAGGCAGATTTCGCCGGAGCGTGTCGTGGCGCGAGTGGAGCGTGTCTGAGCGCCTCCTGATGCGGGCGTCAGTGAGGGTTAGCCCCCACCAAAGACAGGAGCAGAAGGAGGGCGGCTGGTACGTCCCCCATAGAGCTCGTCCACCCCAGCGGTGCATCGGCTAAGGCAGCGCCATGACGGACGCCGGGTATGGGATGACGAAACGGCCGCGGCGAGGAGCTAGGATAGGGAGATAGAAGAAAGGGAGAAGACTGGTCATCGAAAGAAGGTGGTTCCTGTCGCCTCGACTCCGGTAGGCCCTGCGTGCTCCTGTCCTCGCCTGGTCCGCTGTTGAAAGTGCATAGAGACCCCATATGTGGTTTTGGTAATTAATGACAATCCCTATGGACTAATGGTTGCATTGAGTTATATGTGTAGAAGTTGTCCATAGGCAATGCTTGAACGATTAGTTGGCGTCAAGGTTGCAATACGAAGAAATGAGATGCACCGAAGAAGAAGCTCTCCCATAGTGAATTATGGGGGAACAATCCGCAAGACATCTAGCAAACACAATCAAGAACGGCGTTCCATCCTTGTTGCGGTCAAGATCACATCATCGAGCTCAAGTGGAATGCGCAAGGTTAAGGTTTGCTCTCGATAGGGTTTCTTTCTAACCGGTCTTGTGGTTAGTTGAGAGACCGGTTTATAGGCAAAGTGTCGTACTATCAAAGTGCTCTCGAGTAAGTAACTCGATCGTATCGTTTGGAGTGCGGTCAAACCTTTGCATCCTTGCATCATATCTTTTGGTTGTTATTTGGATCTTATCCATGTGGTGTATGAGAGTTTGTGGTTACTACTATGACAAGCTCTAGTTCGTCAAAAACGGATTTTGCATATATTATTTGTTGCGTTTTCGTTTTTGGAGTTTTTCTCGGTTCTCCGGGTTTTGAGAGTTCACTCTAAAAATTATAGAAAATCATCCCTCGCTAGTTTCCATATTTTCACATTTTGTAGGGATAGCACTTGACGACCTATTTCCATCAAAATTGGTTTCATCCCATTTGGATTTTCCTAGCTCTAGTTATTGCGGTTTAAAGTTGCCACGTATTTGTCTAAACCGAAATGAAAAGAGGGAAATATATGGTGAGGAGGGGCACTGCCCAGGCCGGATCCTCCAGGCGAGATACCGCTCGCGGTACCGCTAAAGCGGCCTAGCTCACAGCATTCTTCCAGGGCTTTAGGAGCTCTCCCCGGTACCCCGACCGGTACCAGGGCCGAAGGTACCGGCCCTCCAATCGTGAGTGGCCGTCTCAGTCTCCAGGTCGCACAGCAGCAGCACGCTCCCGCGCTGGGCCCCGCCCACGTGACCAGCCCGGCCACCAGGCCGCGGCGATTTACACAAAAATAACCCAAAACTGAAAGAAAAGCACAGACTGACCCCCCGGCGAAACTATTTCACGGATCTAACCCTTTTGTGTGGCGCCCCCCACACGGGCGCCACACATGCCCATGTGGCGCCCCTGGCCCTGGCGCCACACACCCATCCGACGTGGCCCGTCGACGCTGAGCTGGTGACCTCGATCCGACGTGGCAGCACGAGTGGCGCCGCTCTCGCCGGCGCCACACTTTGAAAGTGTGGCGCCCGTGGCAAGGGCGCCACACATCCACTTAAGTTTGGCCGCGCGCGCCCAGCCCAGCCCGACCCTTCTTCTTTCTTTCTCTGTTCTTCTCCTCCCTCTCCCCCAGCCCGGTTCTCTCTCTCCTCCCTCTCCCCCCCACCAAATCCACCACCAAATCGTCAGATCTGTCCGTGGAGATCGTTCCCCATCCATTTGTCAAGGTAATCTCCTTCAAATCTTCTCAATTCATCCACTAATTTCATAGATCGGGCTATATTTGGACATGAACCCTAGATATGTTTTTCTTTTTCTTTTGTGCACTCTATATTGTATTGTTTGTGTTGGAGATGGTAGCCTCATGTATGCATGTGTTTGAACCATAGATTTGTAGAAATCTACATATGAAATTTCACATGTATGTGTATGAACTCTATGTAGTAACTCATATTTGTTAGTGGAATGGATCGTAATATGGTACAAAAATGTGAACATGTAGGATGGCCGGTCCCGGTGGCCGGGGAAGGGGCCGCCGCGGTCCTGGGCGCCCCCCGGGCCGGGGAAGGGGCCGCCGCGGTGGAGCAGCAAGGGCCCCACGGTCACCGTCACCTGCATCCTCCTCGTCTTCGCATGAGGAACGCTGCTTCGAGTTCCTCCTCCGCATCGACAACGATCCACTCGGCATCAAGCGGCTACCGGACAAGTTCGCCGAGTTCGTCGACGGCCACGAGCCGGCGCACTTGCAGCTACGGGAGGCTAGCTGCAACTTCTGCCGCTGGTCCGTGGAGGTCCTGTTCGACGGGCAGGGCAAGATGTACCTGCACACGGGGTGGGACAAGTTCGCCCGTGACCTCCACCTCGAGCCCGGCTGCCAGCTCACCTTCCTGTACGAGGGGGACGGCGAGATGATCGTCAAGGTGTTTGACGACAGCGCCTGCCGTGTGCACTACCCCCACACCGGCGAATCCGGCTCCGACACCGATAGTTAGATCGTCGAGTGTTGTCAACTCTATCTTCGTTGCTTCGTGTTGTTTGAATGCTATCTTAAATTGTATGAAACTATGTGCTACGATGTTAGGTATGATGATGTTATGTCCATGATGTGTGTACAAAATGGCAGTTTTGTTGGAATATGGTAGGATTTTTCATGGTTTTAACACATGTCAATGTGTGGCGCCCTTCCCACTGGCGCCACATTGCACTGTGTGGCGCCCGTGCCACGGGCGCCACACATGCATGTCTAATTGCCCAAACCATACTGTAAGACAAATCGTCTGGGACTTAGCCGTTTTGGCGAGGCTCTTTGTGTGGCGCCGATGCCACGGGCGCCACACAAGCATGTGTGGCGCCAATGCCACGGGCGCCACACAAAGAGGGTCGCCAAAATGGCTAAGTCCCAGACGATTTGTCTTACAGTATGTTTTGGGTCCAATAGTTCATATAAGTTGGCATGTGTGGCGCCGATACCACGGGCGCCACACAAGCATGTGTGGCGCCAGCGGGAAGGGCGCCACACAAAGAGGGTCGCCAAAACGGCTAAGGACTTATCGTCCGGAGCCCCTGGATGTTTTCGATCCAGTAGTTCATATAAGTTGGCACGTGTGGCGCCGATGCCACGGGCGCCACACTTGCATGTGTGGCGCCGGCGGGAAGGGCGCCACACATTGACTTGTGTTAAAACCATGAAAAATCCTACCATATTCCAACAGTTTTGACAACAAGAAGATTGCACTGAATATGTACCACACATTGACACAACATAATGGTTCAAATGACAAATAAGGTTCGACGACATCAAGGTTTCAATTACAATAAGGTTCAACGACACGAAGGTTCGAGAAGATCAAGGTTCATACAACATAAAGGTTCACAACAAGAACATAGCCAAAGGGACATCACTGCGTCGCAAAGGCTCCCTCCCCCCTTGCCTTCTTCTTCTTAGCTTCTTCAGCCAATTCTTCCTTCTCCCTTAAGTCACGAGCCAACTGAACGACCGAATCGAAGAAGTGGTGGTGCTCCTCCGTCTTTGCAGCTTCCGCTTGAGCTCTCTCCTCCTTGATGCGTTCAGCCTCCCTAGCCACCTCCTCTAGGTGCATCCTATTGGCCCTCTCCCTCGCAATTTGCTCAAGTTGGCAGCTCCTCAGGAATTTTATCCGTGCCTCGCGGTCCCGTTCGGCCTTCAGCTTGGCATTCCTCCTCTTGTGGAACAATATGTATTCGTCATACTGTTTTTGCATATGGGCACGCTCCGCCATCTTGTTGTCTTCCTCCTCCTTCTTCTTCCTCTCTAGTTCTTCCTTCTCCTTCTTCCGCACCGTCCTTACCGCCTCCTCCCAAGCGGACTCCTCCTTCTCATTGCCCTCCCATGCTCCCTTCCCCTTGGTGGGTTGAGTTGCCATACCTGTAAACCAAATTGAAAAACCAAAGTTAGTCATGGAATATGAAAATAGAAAGTACAATGCAATTAGTAACTTGGAGACACATACGGATAAGGCCCCGCTAGGTATCGTAGCATACTAGCACCGCGACGGCCACCTCTACTAAGCCCTACGTGAATCCTTTGTTGCCTTGGAGCTTGTCGCCATTGTGGTTGATGCCTTGAGGCTTCTTGCCTTGGAGCTTGTTGCGTAGGAGCTTGTTGCCGTTGGGCTTGTGTGCTTGGGGTTTGTTGCTGTTGGGCTTGTGTGCTTGGAGCTTGTTGACGTTGGGCTTGTGTGCTTGGAGCTTGTTGACGCGTTTGGCTTGGAGGAGGTTGACGCGTTTGGCTTGGAGGAGGTTGACGCGTTTGGCTTGGAGGAGTTTGACGCGGTTGGCTTGGAGCTTGTTGGCTTGGAGCTTGTTGGCTTGGCATTTGTTGGCTTCGAGGTTGATTTGAAGCTTGTTGGCTACTTGATGCTTGACTTGTGCTAGCATCATTGCCCTTTGATTTTTTGCCGGATGTGCACTTCCTTTTATTGTGGCCCTTACTATTGCATGATCCACAATTAGTTGGCTCGCGAGACTCTTGGAATAACTTGTTTCCCGAATGACCCCATCTATCCATATCTCCGTGATACCTCTTTGTCTTTCTTCTTCCACGTTTCACAACCTTCCATTCCGGATCTGGCCAAACTTGCACTCCATGATACTCCGGCCATTGTGATTGATCCAAGTAAGGAGAAAACCTTGGAGCCCATGTCCTCTTTGTGGCTTCGATTGAGAACTCGGACTCCCGAACGGTGAGCGGGTTATTGTAGTCGACACGTCTAGTGCGTGCCGCTGTGAGCAAGTGGGAGCAAGCCAAATGAAGAAAAGAGGGCCTCCTACATGTGCATTCACATGTCTTTAGGGACACACGGAAAGCCCGGCCTCCATGTTGGACACCACCTTGTGTGGTGCCTCCCGGCTCATTCACTTGGTAAATCCATTCAACATTGTCATAACATGTAGCTGTTTGGGAGTCCGCCTTCCTCGCCTGAAATTCCATGAACTCTTCAACCTTCGTAGGGAACTCGCAATTCCTAGCTATTTCCTTCTCCGTTTCATCGGTGTAGTTCTGGAAATAGACATTCAACTTCTCGAATGTGTATTGAATGATTGCCGTCACGGGCAATGCACAGACACCCTTCAACACATTGTTGAAGCACTCGGCCATGTTGCTTGTCATTTGGCCATATCTCCTCCCATCCTCATCATAAGCTCTTGCCCACTTTGAGTTAGATATGAGGTGTCTATGAAGAAACTCTTGACCACCCGCGTTGAGGTCTTTGTGCTTCAGCAAGCCGTTGTATAGGTTTGCGAAGCGGCGCTCAGAGTAAGCGAGGCAACAATCTTGAAGGAGGTCAGACAACTCTTTGCTCTTGCATGCCCGGTAGAAGTTTGCACAAAAATGCCTCATGCACCATCGGTGATGCAAGGGAGCATGCCCGGGAATTGCAACCTCCACCGCATTGAGAATTCCTTGATGACGATCGGAGATGACACACACTTCCTTTGAGGGTGGTATGACCCTCGTCCTCAATATATGGAAAAACCATTGCCAGTTATCATTGTT
This sequence comes from Lolium perenne, assembly GCF_019359855.2. Classification (NCBI taxonomy): domain Eukaryota; kingdom Viridiplantae; phylum Streptophyta; class Magnoliopsida; order Poales; family Poaceae; genus Lolium; species Lolium perenne. The sequence goes on from NC_067245.2 coordinate 299,801,492, forward strand.
CTCAATCTCTACCAATGCAAAAGCCAATGGTACTAAACGGTTGCTCGCATCACTTGCTATTGCCACCAATAGTGTGCCCTTGTACTGACCGGTCAAGAAGGTACCATCCACGGCTATGACGGGCCTACAATGTTCGAATGCCCTCGTGCATTGCTCGAATGACCAAAATGCACGGTGAAATACCCTCACTCTTTTACCATCATGCAATGTCATTTTGGTTGCGGAAGGCTCCACCACATGCACCATGCCCGGGTTAGTTGCGGCCATCGCTAACAACAACCTAGGGATACGGTTGTATGCTTCCTCCCAATCACCGTACAACATCTTGAATGCGGCTTGTTTGGCCTTCCATGCATTCCCGTACTTGACGTCGTAGGCAAACCGGGATTTGACCGTATCTTGCACGGACCTAATGCTCATGATAGGAAGTGATGAGATCTCCGCCGAGAGCTTGTATGCAATGAACTCGGATGTGAGTTGACGGTGGTCCGGCTGTGCATCCTTGCCATCAAGCTTCGGCCCCCGGCACATGTGAGTGGCTACACAACTTGTTATGTGCCAAGAGGGCCCTTTTTTGAAAGGTCGTGCACGGACAACCCATGGGCACCTTTTATCCTCACATTTTAGCGTGTACCGCTTCTTCAAGTCCGAGTGAACAACGATGTAAGGGCGATGATGCTTAATGGAGAACTCCTTCAACCATATCTTCAATTCCAAGAATGTATCAAACGTTAGCCCTTTAGAGATCATAGCCGTCCTACCATCCACATCTCTCTTGGATAGTGGCCTAGCTCCAAGAAGTAAACTTTTGCCACCATCAACCACGGCTCCATCCGCAAGACTAACATCACAGAACAATGGTACTCGGATATCCCGTCCGGTTACCTTCTTGAAGATCTCGGCTCTTTCGGCTTCCTTAGCCGTGAAGCCATCCTCGTCAACCTCCTCTTCGGGTCCATCATCATCCGAGTCCGACGCATAGCATCGGGAATAAGGAATGGAGTGGTCCATCTCCTCTTGCGTCCAATATTTATCCAAATCACCGATATTGTTGCAATTCATCTCGAAACCATCATCACCATCGTCATGCTCATCATACTCATTATCCAATGGAGGTCGTTGGGCAATGGGAGATTGGACAATGGGAGATTGGGTGGCCTCTTCTTGGATCATGGGTGGAGGAGTCCTCTCTCGAACGGGGAGGAGGGCCGGTTAAGGTCAAGCTCGATACGAGCCTCAACCGTCTTGGTTGCAAACAACTCCAAAGCCTTATCTTGTGACCCGGCCACCGTCTCCTTGTAAATGGACCAACGTTGCTCGGAGTTGATACGCATTATCTTCCAACGGGTGTGCATTCCAAACCCCACATTATGCCTTCCCTCTAGCTCAACACTATCATTTGGCTCATTCCAATTCAACTCAACCCTAACTTGTGCTACCACCTCCGCAAAGCTAGGGCTAACGTCAAACACCAAGTCAACCTCTTCCGGGTCCGGCTCTATGTTTCCCTTCAAGAAAGCATCCTTCTCCACATGATGAACATGAACAATTCTTTCCATCCCCCTAGCATAATGGGAACACATACACACATGTGTTCATTAGTTACCATAATCAACATAATCTACCCATACAAACTAGCACACTACCATTTCTCCTACTTCAACAACCCTAACATCCAACCAAATCCATCTCCACCCTCAAATCAACCAAATCCACATCTAGGGTTTCACATATAGATTTGAGCAAATACACAAAATCAATGGATGAAAAGAGGGGAAACGGAGGAGATTACCTCAAGCAACGACTTGGGAACGATCTCCACGGACAGATCTGACGATTTGGTGGTGGATTTGGTGGGGGGGAGAGGGAGGGAGAGAGAGAGCCGGCTTGGACCGAACAGAGGGAGAAAGAAAGAAGAAGGGTCAGGCTGGCTGGGCGTGCGCGGCCAAACTTAAGTGGACGTGTGGCGCCCTTGCCACAGGCGCCACACTTTCAAAGTGTGGCGCCGGTGGGAGCGGCGCCACACGTCCTGCCACGTCGGATCGGCTAGCCAGGTCAGCGTCGATGGGCCACGTCGGATGGGATTGCGGCGCCGGCAGCAGGGGCGCCACATGGGCATGTGTGGCGCCCGTGGGAGGGGCGCCACACAAAAGGGTTAGATCCGTGAAATAGTTTCGCCGGAGGGTCAGTCTGTGCTTTTCTTTCAGTTTTGGGTTATTTTTGTGTAAATCGCCCCAGGCCGCCGCGCGCTCCGCACGCCTCCCTGGCCCGCTTGCCCCTCGCTGGCCCCCGCACGCCTGGCCCACCCACTCGCCTCCACGTCCCACGTTGAACGCCGCACGCTCGCCAGCGCGGGTCGCTTTTCGCGTTGACGTGCTCGTGTCCTCGATCCCGCGCATCTCCCGCTAGGGTGGCCACGCGCTCGCTCAGGCGCTGGTCCCACCTGGTCCCCTGTATGTCCCGCTCGCCCTGGCCTGTGGCTCTCATGCGCTAGCTCACGCTGCAGCGTTTGGGCCCGCCCTCTGTCGCTCGCGCGCGCGTTGCTGGCTTTGCTGCTGGCCTGCTGCGGCCGTTCGATGCTGGGTGGTAGTACCGCTCCCTCTGGCCGGTACTACCGGCACTAGCTGTTGCCAGCCCAACGGGCAGATTTTCTACCCAACCTTTTTAAGCCCGTTTCAGTGCTTCTTCTTCCTGTTCAGCTCCCTCACTCTTCAGCCCTCCTCCATTGTTGATTTCTTGAGAGCTTGCTATCTTTCTCCTCCTCCAATGCTTCTTGCATCTTTTTGAGATAAAGATAGGTGAGATCTAGATTCACATTTTGACCAAACAAAATCTTCTCTTTGTGGGGAATTTCTTGGGATCTAGATATTGGAGAATTTAGTGTTCTTCTTATTTTGTTCTTCCTCTCTTATCCCCCCAATAGCTTTAGTAGCTTTGTTGGAATCTGGGAGTGAAGGATTGGATCATCTGTTAGGCGAGGACGCGGAGCTGCTCAGTGACGTCTGGCGGTCCTAGTGCGCGTCATGGCGCAGCAAGAGGTGGACGGGGGCGTGCAGGCGACGTCGTCGTCCTCGCAGTACCGTGGCGGCAGACGTCGATGATGACGGCGGCGATAGGGCTTGCGCGGGCCAATGGGGATGTCTGGGCGCTTGCTGAGGTCATGGCGAGGCTACGGGCGAGAGGAGAGGGCGAGAGGAGGACGGAGTCAACGGGGCGAGGCGACGTTCTTTCGTGTCCAGGGACGTGCCAGTGCACGCTCTGGCACATCTGGGCATCGTGGCCACGTCATATTCCCATTGTTGCGTGCGTCTCCTCGGTCAAGGGTGATGTCTAGCGTGCTCAGCAAAGTGTGGAGAAGCTCAAGGACATGTTGATGCATAGCAGAAGTGAGAGGAGAAGAGGAGGGCATGGTGGAGTGACATGGTGGCTCGGCATGGTTTGGTACCTGCTGAAGTCATGCATGATGATGGTCTCTGATGCTGGGCATTGTCTAAGGGATGCAAGAGGGAGTTGTTGTTCACCAGAGAGGTGATGGTTTAGTCTAAAACATGCTGGGTATTAGAGTGTCTAGGGTTGGCAGATTGGTGCACTTAAGGTGTTTTATGAAATGGCCGCATGAACAAAATATTTGAATTTCGTCAAACTCTTTTATGGAGATGATTCAAATAATGTTTGACACCTTTTGGTGGTCTTGGTTTGCAAAATTGAGTTGATTTGTGAAAATCCAAATGTGACATGATCTTAAATCTGATTTTATGTTGCATCTTTGCTTGATTATATTAAGCAATTGACAAAGAATTTGTAAGGTTTGTCTTTACCAAAGATGATCCTCTTGATGAGTTCTTGGATGAGGTGCAAAGAGTTGAGCAAGTCTAGATTAGAAATATCTTAAAACAGAGGCTCAAAGTAGGTAAGATGTTAAAGTTGGCAGATTTGACCATTATCATATGTGAGTGAGTTTTGATTTTTCTTTTGATTTGTTTTGCATTTCTTTGATTCAAATGTTATTATTTTGAGTTTAGTTATGTTTCCAAACCATTGGCACAAGGTAGAATGGCCTAGGTTAAAGTTTTGCAAAAATAGCCATAGCCTCATATGTGAAACTAGTTTGATTTTCTTCCCTTTTTCTTTGTCTCTCTTTGATCCCAATAATCATGGTTTAGGGTTTAGTTAGTATTAGGTTGGGTTTAACAATGGTTCACAACCATTTTGGTAAAGTAAAAAGGGCATAGGTCAAGATTTGTAATTGTGGCTATATGCCCATATATGCTTTTTCTTTTCTTTTCTTTTCTTTTTATTTGTTCCCCTTTGGTGTTAAAAAGGGTAGGGTTTAGGGTTTAGAAAAATGTTCAATACATCCAACAAACTATCATGGCAAAAAACACATCACACATACTTGAATACTATGCATATCAAGTGGTTCCATTAAAGTTTTTGTTGGCTTCAAAATTTGAAATAAGTGAAATTCATTTTCTTCTTTGTTTTAAAATTTGGGATGTTACAAACCCTTCCCCCTTAAACAAAATCTCGTCCCGAGATTTAAGAAAAGTTAGGAACCTAAGAGAGATTGGGCAATAGGTTAACAGGAAAACATACTCTGCATGGCAATGGGTGCTTCCTGGGCTTCTGTTGCACTCATGTGATAGAGACAGCCGTTGCGGTTGTTCGAGTTCCTTCTAGCTGCGAAGCGGCGCTGTTGCTGGGTAGGTGCAGTGGTAGTGGGGGCTGTCTTCGCCAGTTTCTTGGGGCACTCATTGGAGTAGTGACCCACAACTCCACATTCATAACAAGTCGCTGTTGACTTGTCCTTTGGGGTGACGGGGACGGCATTGCTTCCAGTCCTGGGGGCAGTGTTGGGGTTGTTGTTGTTACCATTTTGGTTGTTGTTGTTGTTGCTGTTGCATTCGGGCTTCGGGTGTCCTACATTGTTGTTGAAATTTGAACGGAACGTTGAAACAGGTGGCTTGTTGGGTCTTGAGGCAAATCCTCCAGGTGAATTATTGCGGTACTTCTGTGCATTGCTGGGTCCATTCTGGTTCATCATTCTGCGCTTGCGGTTCTCATTGGCTTGGTGAAGCTTTCCTTCCATATGGATGGTAGAGTCCACAAGGGATTCCAGATCAGCAGACGGGATGTTCACAAGTACAGTCTGCATCTCATCATGCAGTCCGTTCAGAAATCTCTCCTTCCTCTTCTCGTTGGTGTCGGTCTCATCGGGGGCGTACCTAGACAGCGTGAGGAATCTGTCATGGTATTCCACCACGGACATGCTTCCTTGTTTGAGTTCGCGGAACTCATCCCTCATCTTCTTAATCAAACCCTGTGGCACATGGTACTTGCTGAACTTGAGTTTGAAGTCTTCCCAAGTCATCATTTGACCCGCATTCATCGCACGGGCACTAGTCCACCAGACTCTAGCAGGTCCTGACAAGTTGTGATGCCATGGAAATGCGTGTCAGATGGTATTAGATTTGCCAAAGATATGTTCATGTTCCTCAATGTGTCTGCATACATGAGGTTTAAACTGTTGCCTCCATCTATGAACACTCGCGAAAAGTCGAATCCTGTGATTACCACATGTAAGATCAAGGCAGATTGCCCTGGTCGTGGAACTTGCTGCGGGTGGTCCGCCATGGTAAATCTGATGTCCTTCCCCGACCAATTCAGGTACTCGATTGTTGGTGGAGGCATCTTTTCTGCCATAAAGACTTGTCGCGAAATCACTTTCTGAGCTCTGTTGGAGGGCCTGCCCTTCTGAATCATCGAGACCGCCCCATTGGTGTCGATGTAAGGACCATTGCTTGGAGGTGCCGCCAATTGCAACCGCTTTCGATTTTCATCCGTGATTGCTGGTGGAGGTGGAAGGTGAATCTCACTCCTTGGCCCCTAGGGGTTCCTGTTTATTACCTGCGCGTTGGTATGCCCTGCATATCTATGCAGTGCTAAGAAAGTTCGGTAGTCCTTCTGCAGATGCCCTGACTGCCTCTTCCCATTATTATCGAGGAAAAAGTGCATTTGGCATGGTCCGTTTAGGAGATCCTCAGGTGATACATATGGCCTCTGGAACCTAGGCCCGTTATTTTGTCTGTTTGGACGGGGAGTGTCCCGTTGATCGCTCTGCTGCTCGTTGCTTCTTTGGTAATCGTCTCGATTATTATTTCCACCCGTTGCTCGGAAGCTAGCCGATACTTGGCCAGGACCGTCGTAATCGAAAAACTGTCAAGAGAATCGTCGTCTATTTTGATTATTTCGGCTGCGGTCGTCCTCAGGCGACCTATGCCGCTTGTTGTGAACAACATCTTCTCCATCTGCCTAGCAATTCGCTATTTCCATAAGTGCTGCTATTTTCTTCGGATTAGTCCTTCCTAAATCCTCGACTAAGTCCCTTCTTCGGATTCCATCAACAAACACATCTATTGCTCTTTCGCCAGATATGTTTTCTGCCGAGTTTTTGATGATGTTCCACCTCTGGATATACGTCCTCATGGTTCATCATACTTTTGTCTGCAGGCCCATAACTGCTCCAATGACGTAGGTTTCTTACATGTGGATAGGAAATTCGTCACAAATATATCCTCGAAAGTTTCCCAGTTGTCGATGGATCTTGGCGGTAGCTTTTTTATCCATGACCGTGCCGCTCCACTCAAGTGCACCTGGATGCTCTGCATGGCCGTTGCTTTAGTTCCACTCGTCAATTTCACCGTCTCCAGGTAATCAACTAACCAGTCCTCAGGATCTTGCAGGCCGTCGAACTTCTTGTAGTTGTCGGGTAACTTAAACCCAGATGGGACATGAGTTTTACGAACTCGTCGGGTGAAGCAGGGGAGCCCGCACATATCCTCCTCATCGACCTCTGGTGAGTGTCGACGTTCTCTTCTTTCTTGCCGCGCTCTGTCGACCCTTGCCTGTGTCGCTGTATCTCTCGCACCACTCGTTCTCGGAGGGTCTTGCACTACTATTGTAGGTCGTGGACTATTTTACCTTGGAGTGCCTTCGGGAGGTGTACTTGTACCCGCGAACGTTGTTCTCATGGCTCCGACTCCTGCCATGACCATATTGTATAATGCTTCTCTTGGATCTTCGGGAGGTGGCCTAGATGCCAGGATGAAAGGCTAGGTCGCCATATATTCAGCTTCTGGTGTCTTAGGAATAATATTTCCCCTTGTGTCTATCGACATAAAGGACATGTCGAGGTTTTGGACCAGATTCTCCCTCTCGCCTTCAGGTATATGCTGCATCCGCGACCTTGCCCTGTTGCGGGCTGCTCTGTGACTATCTCTTCCCAAAGTACCTGATTGCCGACTCAGCTCTGCTCTTCGCCTGCTTGACGCGGAGGCTGTCGCTTTTCTATTCTCAAGTATCTCTCTTTCTTTCTCTATTTCTCGGCGAGCACACGCGAGCCTGTACTGGAACTCTTGCAACTCTTCCACCGTTGCGGCGGTGGACAACGGATCTGTACCGTTCAAGGCCGTTGTCGCTCTATCCCATGCTGCTTGCGAGAGTTGCACTCTTTGATGCAGTGTAGGCCCGAAATATTTGCTGCCTAAACCTCGCGTAAGATCATCGAGATCGATGTATGCATTTCCCAAATCATCGAAAGCCTCTGATGTTTCGTCCTCGGGACGACTTGACTCGCCAATCATGTAGACTTGATGGTACGTTGGCTTTGATTGATCATCCTCTGGGTCGGTGACACCGTCGTAAAGATCGGCGAAGACCTCCCGAATAAGGGTAGATTTGTCGATGAAGCTTAGGCTGTCGACACTTTCCGAGTCGTTGTCTAGATCGGAGTCGTGAACGACCCGAAAGACATCCCGCCGAACAGATCGACGAGATCTCCGCCGGCGGCGGGCTTGGTGCTGCTTGTCGACGAAGTTTCGCCATCGCTTGACTTAGTTGATGATGATGATCTCGAGGAATCAGAACCACACACTAGCGGTCCCGAACGAATCGGTGCCGCCATATGATGTGATCCCTCTTTCCCGAGGCAAAAGTAGAAGCTCCCGAACTTCATCTCCATTGGCTCTTCCAGATAGGCATATGCATCCAAACGGGCGGGAGGGTGAGGAACAAAATCAACGAGACCAGTTTTGATCTGTTTACCTCCGTCCATCGCATTGCTTGCCACCGAAGATGCCGACGATGTTGAACGTGCCATCGAGATCAGCTCCTTGACACCTCTAATCCCCACAGACGACGCTAATTGACAAGGTATCGACTTGTCAATGCCTACAAATTGTAGACTAGGGTTTTCGTGGAACTAGAGGGCAAGTAGATCTCGAGGGTTCAGCTGGAAAAGTACTCGACTGCTAGAAAACTAGGGTTATGTTGACAATGAAATCGATCCCCTCTTCGTCCCTCGACTCCCCCTTATATAGGAGGCGGAGCCGAGGGTTTCGTATTACACAAGTTACAGATTTAGGGAGACTCTTTGAGTTCGACCCGTAAAGTTACAAAACTCTTTATTCCTAATACAATTATATCTTTCCATATCAACAACTATTTGGGATTCTGGGCTTCTTATTTGTCGACTCATGGGCCTTCAATAAACCCCAGGTACCATCTTTGGCAGGCCCATTGGGGATGCCATATGTTATTCGGCGTGCGTTGCCGCCGTGCCATACGTACGTCCTCATCGCCGGAGAGCAAGGAGCAGCACTGGCAGGGACAAACATGCGCACTAGCTAGAGAGGACGGGAGTCATCGTGTGTGCACCTGTGACACCGCGGTCGGGGCATCTACATTCTAGGCGCCGGCTCTGTGGTGGACTATGCCGTGCGTGGTGCGGCCGCTGCTCCGCGGGCGCTTCGAGCTCCACTCCATTATTGGCACCGTGCTCCCGCACCTAGTCATGTTCAAGGCGTAGGTCCTCGCCGTGTTTCTATAGGATTCCATCATCGCCGAGACGGGTGCCCGCGGCCACCGACGCTTCGTTGTAAATCTGCCAAGAAAGACCAGGCTACACACCATGTCATCCTGCCGCTGGCGTCCGGGATACGGCTGGCCATCACCTCCGCCCAGTGTAGGTACAACTTCTGGTCAAGGATACCGTTATCGTAGAGCTCTCCCATGGACATGGTCCGGCTAATCGCCGCATGAACTGCATGGAGAAGGAAGGAGGGTTAGAATGTCTTTTTTTTTCGTATGACACGGTGTAGTTAGACTCTCTTTGGATATTGGGCTGGGTCCGTGTACGGTCTTGGTTGGAGTGGTGGCATGGTGCAGAAATTTGCCAGCGGTATGAATCATATTTCCCAGTTTTTTAGTAGTGGTATCAGTTTTTATATACCGTTGGATGGACCAAAAATAAAGGATTGTTATTTATTTGAGGGTACCATAAAACAACTTAAAAAATAATAAGAAGAAACAAACAACAAAGAGTAACTAGCACTAGTAGAAAAAAGGGCCTGTAATCCCGGTTTGTAACACGAACCGGGACTAAAGGTTATTTCGTTATTTTTTTAATCCATTTGGTTATGTCCAATTATTTTTCGCTCTTTTGTTTTCCTATTTTTTCATAATTTCTAGTATTTCAGTTATTTAACTAGTTTAGTCTCCAACTACACTTAATCTCTAACTACGCTTAATCTCTAGTCAAATTACTTACCCGTGGTCCAACTTGCCGCTCGTTCACCCATCCTCCCACAACTCCAGCACTAGCACGCTTAACTTCCAAGTTCCTTTCCGTCCCACTTCCATGAGCTTCGCGCGCATGTTGTGATACTAGTATCATGCCAATCCTATTAACATGTTGGTCGATGTCACACTTATTTATTATTCGAATTCCAAATAATTATTTTAATAAACAAAACTAATGACGTAATAACATGTTGTGGTAATGGTATTTTAATTTTAATTTTTTTAAAATATTAATTTTTTAATTTGTATTATATTTGTTTGTTAATTTATTATTTTTTAATATTTTTTTGCAAAACTTGAAAATTTGAAAATCTAAAAATTGGCTAACTTTATGGTTAAGTAATAGTAATCTTTATGCATGATGTAATTATTATTTTTAAAAATTAAAAAAATATAAAATTCTGAATTTCTGAATTTTTGGGAAAACTAAAATCTTCGTGCTTTCATATTTTCATTTGGAATTTTGAGAATCTAAAAATTGGCTAACCGGGTAAACCCATGTAGCTCAGTAAAAAACGTTGAGACACCTCAACTAGGGGTGGTTGGTTATCATGGAAAACCTCATTGCGAATATGCCAAGCGCACCAAAAAAATCATCAACACCATACAAATCGTCCCTTTTGGTAAATTAACTAGTAAGGTCAATAGCCAGTCTGTGCCTAAATTTAAGACCAAAGATAGTTTAGGAATCTGCCACTTTTCTGCCATCGAATTCCATAGCTGCCTAGACAAAGTACACCTGATAAATGGATGGAAGTTATCCTCTGGTTCTACACCACAAACTGGGCACTGATCTGTAACCTCAAGATTACGCTTGTGTTTATTCATCCAAGTTGGTAGTGAATCAGTGGCTAAACTCCATACAAAGTGTTGTACCTTTGGAGGAACGACTGACTTCCATATGAGGTCCCATATCTTCCGCACCCCATCAGGTGTTATACTGGACGACATTGCAGTAGGACGTGAGTTCTCCTCCATAGCCAATCCATAAGCGCTTCGGACTGTGAAGATACCATGATCTAGGGGTGCCCATGCGATCTGGTCAGCCTCTAGTCTCGGTGAAGGTTTAATTCTCAGGATCTCAATAAATCTGCTGGGACAAGGTATTGGTTTATCAAGTCCAAGCGCCACTGACCGAACTGATCAAGTAACTCTGATACAAAACGGAGCCTACACCTCCTCTTAGCTGATATTGGTGAGTTTCTTGTTGGAGAGTTGAACAAGGCTACTGGGATTGGTGATGATTGTAAAGGGTGTATGATGAAGGTAGCTGCCCCAGTTATACATTGCGAGAAGAATGGCTACGCATTCCTTCTCGTAGGTAGACATGATATGTGCTATCTAACTAAGAGCCTTGATGAGATAAGCCAATGGGTGACCATGTTCCATAAGAACATCTCACACCCCTCGTTGTCACTTGTCTGTTTCAACAGTAAATGGCACAGAGAAATCTGGGAGGGCCAGTATTGGAGCTTCAATCATTTTCTGTTTCAAGAAATCACACGCATGTTGCTCTTTGTAATTCCAGTGGAATACTTGATCCTTTTTCAACGGATCTGATAGGATTCTACTGATGAGGCTATAGTTATACACGAATTTCCAGTAATGCCGAGAAATCCTCTACCCTACTTGACATTTGTAGGGCTGGCCATTGCTAGACCGTCAACACTTTGGTGGGATTGATAACGCGTGAAGCACACGTCCGTTGGGAACCCCAAGAGGAAGGTGTGATGCGTACAACAGCAAGTTTTCCCTCAGTAAGAAACCAAGGTTATCGAACCAGTAGGAGATGAAGGCCACGTGAAGGTTGCTGGTGGAGGAGTGTAGTGCGGCGCAACACCAGGGATTCCGACGCCAACGTGGAACCTGCACAACACAACCAAAATACTTTGCCCCAACTTAACAGTGAGGTTGTCAATCTCACCGGCTTGCTGTAAACAAAGGATTAAACGTATGGTGTGGAGAATGATGTTTGCTTGTGAAGAACAACAGAGAACAAAGTTTGCAGTTGATTGTATTTCAGATGTAAAAGAATGGACCGGGGTCCACAGTTCACTAGTGGTGTCTCTCCAATAAGATAAATAGCATGTTGGGTGAACAAATTACAGTTGGGCAATTGACAAATAGAGAGGGCATAACAATGCACATACATATCATGATGACTAATATGAGATTTACTTAGGGCATTACGACAAAGTACATAGACCGCTATCCAGCATGCATCTATGCCTAAAAAGTCCACCTTCGGGTTAGCATCCGCACCCCTTCCAATATTAAGTTGCAAACAACAGACAATTGCATTAAGTATGATGCGTAATGTAATCAACACAAATATCCTTAGACAAAGCATCGATGTTTTATCCCTAGTGGCAACAGCACATCCACAACCTTAGAACTTTCTGTCACTGTCTCAGATTCAATGGAGGCATGAACCCACTATCGAGCATAAATACTCCCTCTTGGAGTCACAAGTATCAACTTGGCCAGAGCCTCTACTAGCAACAGAGAGCATGCAAGATCATAAACAACACATATATGATAGATCAATAATCAACTTGACATAGTATTCCATATTCATCGGATCCCAACAAACACAACATGTAGCATTACAAATAGACGATCTTGATCATGATAGGCATCTCACAAGATCTAAACATGATAGCACAAGAGGAGAAGACAACCATCTAGCTACTGCTATGGACCCATAGTCCAAGGATGAACTACGCACACATCAATCCGGAGGCGGGCATGATGATGTAGAGTCCTCCGGTGATGATTCCCCTCTCCGGCAGGGTGCCGGAGGCGATCTCCTGAATCCCCCGAGATGGGATTGGTGGCGACGGCGTCTCTGGAACTTTTCTCGTATCGTGGCTCTCGATACTAGGGTTTTCGCGACGGAGTGAATAAATAGGCGAAGGGGCAGAGTCGGGAGGCGGCCGAGGGGCCCACCCCATAGGCTGGCGCGCCCCCCCTCCAGGCCGCGCCGCCCTGTGGTGTGGGGCCGCCTTGGCCCCTCTCCGTATCTTTTTCGGTGTTCTTGAAAGCTCCGTGCAAAATAATACCGTGGGCTTTTGTTTCGTCCAATTCCGAGAATATTTCCTGTGTAAGATTTCCAAAAACCAAAAACAGCAGAAAACAGGAACTGGCGCTTCAGCATCTTGTTAATAGGTTAGTGCCAGAAAATGCATCAAAATGATGTAAAGTGTATGTAAAACATGTGAGTATTGTCATAAAACTAGCATGGAACATAAGAAATTATAGATACATTTGAGACGTATCAAGCATCCCCAAGCTTAGTTCCTATTCGCCCTCGAGTAGGTAAACGATAATAAGGATAATTTCTGAAGTGACATGCTGCTATCATAATCTTGATCAATACTATTGTAAAGAATATGAGATGAATGAAGTGATTCAAAGCAATGGTAAAGATAATGACTAAACAACATATCATATAGCAAAGACTTTTCATGAATAGTACTTTCAAGACAAGCATCAATAAGTCTTGCATAAGAGTTAACTCATAAAGCAATAAATTCTTAGTAGAAAGTTTTGAAGCAACACGCAAAGGAAGATATAAGTTTCAGCAGTTGCTTTCAACTTCAACATGTTTATCTCATGGATATATCTCACGGATAATTGTCAACACAAAGTAATATGTTGAACGCAAATAAGCAAGTATGTAAGAATCAATGCACACAATTGACACACATGTTTGCTTCTAGATAGAAGGAAGTAGGTAAACTGACTCAACATAAAGTAAAAGAAAGGCCCCTTCGCAGAGGGTGATGTCTACGCACGCTTCTATTCCTGTAGACAGTGTTGGACCTCCAAGAGCAGAGGTTTGTAGAACAGCAGCAAGTTTCCCTTAAGTGAATCACCCAAGGTTTATCGAACTCAGGGAGGTAGAGGTCAAAGATATCCCTCTCAAGCAACCTTGCAATTACGATACAAGAAGTCTCTGGTGTCCCCAACACACCTAATACACTTGTCAGATGTATAGGTGCACTAGTTCGGCGAAGAGATAGTAAGATGCAAGTGATATGGATGAATATGAGTGGTAATAACAATCTGAAATAAGTATGGCAGCAAGTAAACATGCAGTAGAACAGTAAATAAACGGTGATTTGATATTTGGAAACAAGGCCTAGGGATCATACTTTCACTAGTGGACACTCTCAACAATGATCACATAAATAAATAACTTCTCTTCACTTGTGCTACTTTCTCACACTCTCTTGTTGGATAACAAACACCATTCATTGTGTAGGGCTATAAAAGCACACCTCAAGCCGGAGTAAACAAGCTTCACAACCTCCGGAGTTCATATTTAAGTAACCTCTAGAGTGCATAATAGACCATTGCAATTTAGACCGAGTACTAACATAGCATACACACTGTCAACAATAGCTTTGAAAGGGGGAATAGATCGCATCAATACTATCATAGTAATAGTTAACTTCATAATGTACAAGAGATTACAATCATAACCTACGCCAAGTACTACATGATGCACACACTGTCAACATTACATCATGGAGGAGGAATAGACTACTTTAATAACATCACTAGAGTAGCACATAGATTAATAGTGATACAAAGCTCATGATCACATAAAGATCACACCATGGGAGAGAGAGATGAACCACATAGCTACCGGTAGAGCCCTCAGCCTCGGGGGAGAACTACTCCCTCCTCATCATGGGAGACAGCGATGGCGATGAAGATGGCGGTGGTGTTGATGGAGATGACTCCGGGGGAAATTCCCCGTCCCGGCGGCGTGCCGGAACAGAGACTTCTGTCCCCCGAAATGGAGTTTCGCGATGGCGGCGGCGTCCCTGGAGTCTTTCTGGAGTTTCGTCAATTGATGTCGGGTTTTTAGGTCTCGAGGGATTTTATAGGCGAAGAGGCGGAGTCGGAGGAGCCAGGGGGCCCCCTCCCCATAGGCTGGCGCGGCCAGGGGGCCACCCGCGCCGCCATATGGTGTGGGTCCCCTGCTGCCCTTCCTCGTCTCCCCTTCGGACTTCTGGAACCTTCCGTGAAATATAAGATCGTGGGATTTTGTTTCGTCCAATTCCGAGAATACTGCCCGAACAACCTTTCTGGAACCAAAAATAGCAGAAAACAAGAACTGACACTTCGGCATCTTGTTAATAGGTAAGTTCCGGAAAATGCATAAAAACATTATAAAGTGTGAGCAAAACATGTAGGTATTGTCATAAAACTAGCATGGAACATCAGAAATTATAGATACGTTGGAGATGTATCAGAGGGAAGCAGGGATTACTCTTGTGCTAGAGCTTTTTATTTTGGAAACATAGAAACAATTTTGTCAACGGTAGTAATAATTCATATGTGTTATGCATAAGACATCCTATAAGTTGCAAGACTCATGCATCGAATACCAATAGTGCTCGCACCTTGTCCTAATTAGCTTGGATTTCCATGGATTATCATTGCATTACATATGTTTCAACCAAGTGTCACAAAGGGGTACCTCTATGTCACCTGTACAAAGGTCCAAGGAGATAGATCGCATTTGTTTCTCGTTTTTGATAGATCTCAACTTAAGGACATCCGTACCCGGAAAACATAGACAACAGATAATGGACTCCTCTTTAATGCTTAAGCATTCAACAACAGATAATATTCTCATAAGAGATTGAGGATTAATGTCCAAACTGAAACTTCCACCATGATACATGGCTTTAGTTGGCGGCCCAATGTTCTTCTCTAACAATATGCATACTCAAACCATTTAATCATGATAAATCACCCTTACTTCAGACAAGACGAACAAGCATAGCAACACACATGATATTCAACAAAGGTGTAATAGTTGATGGCGTCCCCAGAAACGTGGTTACCGCTCAACAAGCAACTTATAAGAAATAAGATACATAAGCAACATATTCAATACTACAATAGTTTTTAAGCTATTTTCCCATGAGCTATGTATTGCAAAGACAAGGAATGAAATTTTAAAGGTAGCACGCAAGCAATTTACTTGGAATGGCAGAGAAATACCATGTAGTAGGTAGTTATGGTGGACACAAATGGCATAGGTTTTGGCTCAAGGTTTTGGATGCACGAGAAGCATTCCCTCTCAGTACAAGGCTTTTGGCTAGCAAGGTTGTTTGAAGCAAACTCAAGTATGAACCGGTACAGCAAAACTTACATAAGAACATATTGCAAGCATTATAAGACTCCACACTGTCTCCTTGTTGTTCAAACACCTTAACCAGAAAATATCTAGACTTTTAGAGAGACCAATCATGCAAACCAAATTTCAACAAGCTATATGGTAGTTCTCCACTAATAAGTTCAACACTACATGATGCAAGAGCTTAAACATGATCTAATTGAGAGCTCAAAACAATTGCCAAGTATCAAATTATTCAAGACAATATACCAATTACCACCTGGAGCATTTTCTGTTTCCAACCAAATAGCAATGAACGAAGCAGTTTTCAACCTTCGCCATGAACATTAAAAGTAAAGCTAAGAACACCAGTGTTCATATGAAACAACGGAGCGTGTCTTTCTCCCACACAAAGAATGCTAGGATCCTAGTTTATTCAAACAAAAACAAAAATAAAAGCATACAGACGCTCCAAGTAAAGCACATAAGATGTGACGGAATAAAAATATAGTTTCACTAGAGGTGACCTGATAAGTTGTCGATGAAGAAGGGGATGCCTTGGGCATCCCCAAGCTTAGATGCTTGAGTCTTCTTGAAATATGCAGGGATGAACCACGGGAGCATCCCCAAGCTTAGACTTTTCACTCTTCTTGATCATATTGTATCATCCTCCTCTCTTGGCCCTTGAAAACTTCCTCCACACCAAACTCAAAACAAACTCATTAGAGGGTTAGTGCATAATCAAAAATTCACATGTTCAAAGAGGACACAATCATTCTTAACACTTCTAGACATCACCCAAAGCTACTGAAAGTTAATGGAACAAACAAATCCATCCAACACAGTAAAAGAGGCAATGTGAAATAAAAGGCAGAATCTGTCAAAACAGAACAGTCCGTAAAGACGATTTTTTTAGAGGCACTTAACGTGCTCATATGAAGAAGCTCAAATTGAATGAAAGTTGCATACATATCTGAGGATCACTCATGATTTTTCGCAGATTTTTCAGAGTTTCCTACAGAGAGATCTACTCAAATTCGTGACAGCAAGAAATCTGTTTCTGCGCAGAAATCCAAATCTAGTATCAACCTTACTATCAAAGACTTTACTTGGCACAACAATGCAATAAAGTAAAGATAAGGAGAGGTTGCTACAGTAGTAACACCTTCCAAGACACAAATATAAAACAAAAATTGCAGAAATAAAATGATGGGTTGTCTCACATAAGCGCTTTTCTTTAACGCCTTTTAGCTAGGCGCAGAAAGTGTAACTCAAGTATTATCAAGAGAAGAAGCATCAACATTATTACCAGGGGCTTTGCGCCTACCCTTCTTACTCTTGTTCTTACTCTTTGGTCTAGGGAATACTTGACCGCATCCGGGTGTAGAGGTAAAATTTAGAGTGCCTTTTCTCACATCTATGGTTGCTCCCAAGAGTTTCAGCAGGGATCTTCCAAGTGTGATTTGTCCTGTCCCTACATATTCAATAACGAGATAATCAGTGGATACCGTTCTTCCAAGAAAGGTTGTGAACACACATTCAGCTATCCCCTTAGGAATTATAACAGAATTATCAGTAAGAGTTATTCCTTCTCCACCTTCAGTAAGTCCCCAAAGTGTCAAAGATTCATAGATACTTTCAGGCATAAGGCAAAACTCAGACATAATATCACAACGGGCATAAAAAGTTTCACCACAAATAGCAACCTTAATAGTAGGGACCCACATTGAAGGTTCAAAGCTTACTGAACATAATCATAATATTCACGAATCTGGTTGTACCCTTCTTTTAAACAAGATATATTTGTTTCAAGAGTGTTTAATCTATTATGAATGCTAGTAAGAGATGAATCAAAATTATTAGCGGGGCTAGATGATGTAACCAATTTCTTTATGGCATTAAAAGCTTGATCCCCATCGCAGTGAAGGAAATCACCTCCCACTAAAGCATCCAAAGCATATCTATAGCGAACAATAAGCCCAAAATAAAAATTACTAAGAAGCAAACTTAGAGTCATTCTAGGTTCAGTTTTACCATAAGAATCAAAAATTCTAGACCAAGCCTCTTTAAAACTCTCCTCACTCCCTTGTTTAAAAGTAAAGATCAATTCCTCGGGTGACAGAGTAACAGGACTAGACATGATAACAAAATAAAATAAATGCAAGTAACTAATTTTTTGTGTTTTTGATATGAAGAAAGCAAACAGGACAAATGAAATAAAGTAAAGCAGGTAACTAATTTTTTGTGTGTTTTTGATATAAAGAAAGCAAACAAAACAGAAAATAAAATAAAGTAAAGCAAGACAATAACAAAGTAAAGAGATTGGATGTGAGAGACTCCCCTTGCAGCGGGTCTTGATCTCCCCGGCAACGGCGCCAGAAAAAGAGCTTGATAACACGTGAAGCACACGTCCGTTGGGAACCCCAAGAGGAAGGTGTGATGCGTACATCACCAAGTTTTCCCTCAGTAAGAAACCAAGGTTATCAAACCAGTAGGAGATGAAGGCCACATGAAGGTTGTTGGTGGAGGAGTGTAGTGCGGCGCAACACCAGGGATTCCGGCGCCAACGTGGAACCTGCACAACACAACCAAAAATACTTTGCCCCAACTTAATAGTGAGGTTGTCAATCTCACCGGCTTGCTGTAAACAAAGGATTAAACGTATGGTGTGGAGAATGATGTTTGTTTGTGAAGAACAACAGAGAACAGAGTTTGCAGTTGATTGTATTTCAGATGTAAAAGAATGGACCGGGGTCCACAGTTCACTAGTGGTGTCTCTCCAATAAGATAAATAGCATGTTGGGTGAACAAATTACAGTTGGGAAATTGACAAATAGAGAGGGCATAACAATGCACATACATATCATGATGACTAATATGAGATTTACTTAGGGCATTACGACAAAGTACATAGACCGCTATCCAGCATGCATCTATGCCTAAAAAGTCCACCTTCGGGTTAGCATCCGCACCCCTTCCAGTATTAAGTTACAAACAACAGACAATTGCATTAAGTATGGTGCGTAATGTAATCAACACAAATATCCTTAGCCAAAGCATCGATGTTTTATCCCTAGTGGCAACAGCACATCCACAACCTTAGAACTTTCTCACATGTCCTGATTCAATGGAGGCATGAACCCACTGTCGAGCATAAATACTCCCTCTTGGAGTCACAAGTATCAACTTGGCCAGAGCCTCTACTAGCAACGGAGAGCATGCAAGATCATAAACAACACATATATGATAGATCAATAATCAACTTGACATAGTATTCCATATTCATCGGATCCCAACAAACACAACATGTAGCATTACAAATAGATGATCTTGATCATGATAGGCAGCTCACAAGATCTAAACATGATAGCACAAGAGGAGAAGACAACCATCTAGCTACTGCTATGGACCCATAGTCCAAGAATGAACTACTCACGCATCAATCCAGAGGCGGGCATGATGATGTAGAGTCCTCCGGTGATGATTCCCCTCTCCGGTAGGGTGCCGGAGGCGATCTCCTGAATCCCCCAAGATGAGATTGGCGGCAACGTCGTCTCTGGAACTTTTCTCGTATCGTGGCTCTCGGTACTAGGGTTTTCGCGACGAAGTGAATAAATAGGCGAAGGGGCAGAGTCGGGAGGCGGCCGAGGGGCCCACCCCATAGGCCGGCGCGCCCCCCTCCAGGCCGCGCCGCCCTGTGGTGTGTGATGTCTACGCACGCTTCTATTCATGTAGACAGTGTTGGGCCTCCAAGAGCAGAGGTTTGTAGAACAGCAGCAAGTTTCCCTTAAGTGAATCACCCAAGGTTTATCGAACTCAGGGAGGTAGAGGTCAAAGATATCCCTCTCAAGCAACCCTGCAATTACGATACAAGAAGTCTCTTGTGTCCCCAACACACCTAATACACTTGTCAGATGTATAGGTGCACTAGTTCGGCGAAGAGATAGTAAGATGCAAGTGATATGGATGAATATGAGTGGTAATAACAATCTGAAATAAATATGGCAGCAAGTAAACATGTAACATAACTTGTTGGAAACGGTGTTTCAATGCTTAGAAACAAGGCCTAGGGATCATACTTTCACTAGTGGACACTCTCAACATTGATCACATAACTGAATAAATAAATGCTACTTTCTACACTCTCTTGTTGGATAACAAACACCATTCATTGTGTAGGGCTACAAGAGCACCCTCAAGCCGGAGTAAACAAGCTCCACAAGTTCATAAAGGAATCACACACGACGCGCACACTGTCACCGTCACACCGTGGAGAGTAATTCCGGAGTTCATATTAAAGTAACCTCTAAAGTGCATAGTAATAGTTAACTTCATAATCTACAAGAGATTACAATCATAACCTACGCCAAGTACTACATGATGCACACACTGTCAACATTACATCATGGAGGAGGAATAGACTACTTTAATAACATCACTAGAGTAGCACATAGATTAATAGTGATACAAAGCTCATGATCACATAAAGATCACACCATGGGAGAGAGAGATGAACCACATAGCTACCGGTAGAGCCCTCAGCCTCGGGGGAGAACTACTCCCTCCTCATCATGGGAGACAGCGATGACGATGAAGATGGCGGTGGTGTCGATGGAGATGACTCCGGGGGCAATTCCCCGTCCCGGCGGCGTGCCGGAACAGAGACTTCTGTCCCCCTGATGTCTACGGGAGCTTCTATTCTTGTAGACAGTGTTGGGCCTCCAAGAGCAGAGGTTTGTAGAACAGCAGCAAGTTTCCCTTAAGTGGATCACCCAAGGTTTATCGAACTCAGGGAGGAAGAGGTCAAAGATATCCCTCTCATGCAACCCTGCAACCACAAAGCAAGAAGTCTCTTGTGTCCCCAACACACCTAATAGGTGCACTAGTTCGGCGAAGATATAGTGAAATACAGGTGGTATGAATAAATGCGAGCAGTAGCAACGGCACCAGAAAAGTGCTTTGCTGTCCAGGACTGGCGTGTGGTTGATGGTGGTAATGTTGCGGGAAGTACAAATGCAGTAAAACAGTAAACAAGCAGCGATAGCAGTATTTAGGAACAAGGCCTAGGGATTATACTTTCACTAGTGGACACTCTCAACATTGATCACATAACAGAATAAATAGATAGATGCTAGACTCTACACCCTCTTGTTGGATGATGAACACCACTAACTGTGTAGGATTACACGAACCCTCAATGCCGGAGTTAACAAGCTCCACAATATTCAATGTTCATGTTTAAATAACCTTAGAGTGCATGACAGATCAACATAACCAAACCAAGTACTAACATAGCATGCACACTGTCACCATCACACTACGAAAGGAGGCATAGATCACATCAATACCATCATAGCAATAGTTAACTTCATAATCTACAAGAGATCACAATCATAGCCTACGCCAAGTACTACACGATGCACACACTGTCACCATTACACCGTGCAGGAGGAATAAACTACTTTAATAACATCACTAGAGTAGCACATAGATGAATTGTGACACAAAACTCATATGAATCTCAATCATGTAAGGCAGCTCATGAGATCATTGTATTGAAGTACATAGGAGAGAGATTAACCACATAGCTACCGGTACAGCCCCGAGCCTCGATGGAGAACTACTCCCTCCTCATGGGAGACAGCAGCGGTGATGAAGATGGCGGTGGTGTCGATGGAGAAGCCTTCCGGGGGCACTTCCCCGTCCCGGCGGCGTGCCGGAACAAAGACTCCTGTCCCCCAGATCTTGGCTTCGCGATGGCGGCGGCTCTGGAAGGTTTCTCGTACCGTGGCTTTTTCGTATCGAAGTTTTAGGTCGAGGGGCTTCTTATAGGCGAAGAGGCGGCGTCAGAAGGGGTCTGGGGCCACCAGACACTAGGGCGGCGCGGCCAGGGCCTGGGCCGCGCCAGCCCCATGTGTGGGCCCCCTGTGGCCCCTCTCTGGCGGCTCTCGAGTGTTCTGGAAGCTCCCGGGGATTCTAAGATGCTGAGCGTTGATTTCGTCCAATTCCGAGAATATTTCCTTACTAGGATTTCTGAAACCAAAAACAGCAGAAAACAGGAACTGGCTCTTCGGCATCTCGTTAATAGGTTAGTTCCGGAAAACGCATAAATATGACATAAAGTGTGCATAAAACATGTAGGTATCATCAATAATGTGGCATGGAACATAAGAAATTATCGATACGTCGGAGACGTATCAGCATCCCCAAGCTTAGTTCCTGCTCGTCCCGAGCAGGTAAACGATAACAAAGATAATTTCTGGAGTGACATGCCATCATAATCTTGATCATACTATTGTAAGCATATGTAATGAATGCAGTGATCAAAACAATGGTAATGACATGAGTAAACAAATGAATCATATAGCAAAGACTTTTCATGAATAGTAATTTCAAGACAAGCATCAATAAGTCTTGCATAAGAGTTAACTCACAAAGCAATAATTCAAAGTAAAGGTATTGAAGCAACACAAAGGAAGATTAAGTTTCAGCGGTTGCTTTCAACTTGTATCATGTATATCTCATGGATAGTTGTCAATGCAAAGTAATATAATAAGTGCAATATGCAAGTATGTAGGAATCAATGCACAGTTCACACAAGTGTTTGCTTCTTGAGATGGAGAGAAATAGGTGAACTGACTCAACATAAAAGTAGAAGAAAGGTCCTTCAAAGAGGAAAGCATCGATTGCTATATTTGTGCTAGAGCTTTGGTTTTGAAAACAAGAAACAATTTTGTCAACGGTAGTAATAAAGCATATGTGTTATGTAAATTATATCCTACAAGTTGCAAGCCTCATGCATAGTATACTAATAGTGCCCGCACCTTGTCCTAATTAGCTCGGATTACCTGGATTATCATCGCAATGCACATGTTTTAACCAAGTGTCACAAAGGGGTACCTCTATGCCGCCTGTACAAAGGTCTAAGGAGAAAGCTCGCATTGGATTTCTCGCTATTGATTATTCTCAACTTAGACATCCATACCGGGACAACATAGACAACAGATAATGGACTCCTCTTTTATGCATAAGCATGTAGCAACAATTAATTTTCTCATATGAGATTGTGGATATATGTCCAAAACTGAAACTTCCACCATGGATCATGGCTTTAGTTAGCGGCCCAATGTTCTTCTCTAACATTATGTATGCTCTAACCATTTTAGTGGTAAATCTCCCTTACTTCAGACAAGACGAACATGCATAGCAACTCACATGATATTCAACAAAGAGTAGTTGATGGCGTCCCCAGGAACATGGTTATCGCTCAACAAGCAACTTAATAAGAGATAAAGTGCATAAGTACATATTCAATACCACAATAGTTTTTAAGCTATTTGTCCCATGAGCTATATATTGCAAAGGTAAAGAATGGAAATTTAAAAGGTAGCACTCAAGCAATTTACTTTGGAATGGCGGAGAAATACCATGTAGTAGGTAGGTATGGTGGACATAAATGGCATAGTGGTTAGCTCAAGGATTTTGGATGCATGAGAAGTATTCCCTCTCGATACAAGGTTTAGGCAAGCAAGGTTTATTTGAAACAAACACAAGGATGAAGCGGTGCAGCAAAACTCACATAAAAGACATATTGTAAACATTATAAGACTCTACACCGTCTTCCTTGTTGTTCAAACTCAATACTAGAAATTATCTAGACCTTAGAGAGACCAAATATGCAAACCAAATTTTAGCAAGCTCTATGTATTTCTTCATTAATAGGTGCAAAGTATATGATGCAAGAGCTTAAACATGAGCACAACAATTGCCAAGTATCACATTATCCAAGACATTATACCAATTACTACATGTAGCATTTCCCGTTTCCAACCATATAATAATTAACGAAGCAGTTTCAACCTTCGCCATGAAAATTAAAAGCTAAGAACACATGTGTTCATACGAACCGGCGGAGCGTGTCTCTCTCCCACACAAGCATGCATTTATTCAAACAAAAACAAAAACAAACAGACGCTCCAAGTAAAGTACATATGATGTGACCGAATAAAAATATAGTTTCAAGAGAAGGAACCTGATAATTTGTCGATGAAGAAGGGGATGCCTTGGGCATCCCCAAGCTTAGGCGCTTGAGTCTTCTTGAAATATGCAGGGATGAACCACCGGGGCATCCCCAAGCTTAGACTTTTCACTCTTCTTGATCATAGTATATCATCCTCCTCTCTTGACCCTTGAAAACTTCCTTCACACCAAACTCGAAACAACTCATTAGAGGGTTAGTGCATAATCAAAAACTCACATGTTCAGAGGTGACACAATTATTCTTAACACTTCTGGACATTGCTCAAAGCTACTGGAAGGTAATGGAACAAAGAAATCCATCCAACACAGCAAAAGAGGCAATGCGAAATAAAAGGCAGAATCTGTCAAAACAGAACAGTCCGTAAATACGAATTTTAATGAGGCACCAGACTTGCTCATATGAAAATGCCCAAATTGAATGTAAGTTGCGAACATATCTGAGGATCACTCACGTAAATTGGCATAATTTTCTGAGTTACCTACAGAGAATTAGGCCCAAATTCGTGACAGCAAGAAATCTGTTTCTGCGCAGTAATCCAAATCTAGTATGAACCTTACTATCAAAGACTTTACTTGGCACAACAATGCGATAAAAATAAAATAAGGAGAGGTTGCTACAGTAGTAACAACTTCCAAGACTCAAATACAAAATAAAAGTACTGTAGCAAAATAAACACATGGGTTATCTCCCAAGAAGTTCTTTCTTTATAGCCATTAAGATGGGCTCAGCAGTTTTAATGATGCACTCGCAAGAGATAGTATTTGAAGCAAAAGAGAGCATCAAGAGGCAAATTAAAAACACATTTAAGCCTAACATGCTTCCTATGCAAAGGAATCTTGTAAATAAACAAGTTTATGAAGAGCAAAGTAACAAGCATAGGAAGATAAAACAAGTGTAGCTTCAAAAATTTCAGCACATAGAGAGGTATTTTAGCAACATGAAAATTTCTACAACCATATTTTCCTCTCTCATAATAACTTTCAGTAGCATCATGAGCAAACTCAACAATATAACTATAACATAAAGCATTCTTATCATGAGTCTCATGCATAAAATTATTACTCTCCACATAAGCATAATCAATTTTATTAGTTGTAGTGGGAGCAAATTCAACAAAGTAGCTATCATGATTATTCTCATCATCAAATATAGGAGGCATATTGTAATCATAATCAAATTTATCCTCCATAACAGGCGGCACCAAAAGACTACTATCATTATAATCATCATAAATAGGAGGCAAAGTATCATCAAAGTAAATTTTCTCCTCAATGCTTGGGGGATTAAAAAGATCTTGCTCATCAAAACCAGCTTCCCCAAGCTTAGAATTTTCCATATCATTAGCAACAACGGTGTTCAAAGTATTCATACTAATATGTTTCATGGGTTTTTTAATTTTCGGATCAAACCATCCATGTCTTAAATCAGGAAATAAAATAAGAAGCTCATTGTTGTCCATTATGCCTAACTAGTGTAAACAAGAAACAAAAAGATGCAATTGCAGGATCTAAAGGAAATAGCTTCGAGCACACACGCGATGGCGCCAGAAAAGTACTGTTACCTGGAACCGGAGTATGAGTGCCTTTTACCTTTCCTCCCCGGCAACGGCGCCATAAAAGTGCTTAGTTGCCGGGGTTGCCGGTTTGTGAGTGCCTTTTACCTTTCCTCCCCGGCAACGGCGCCAGAAAAGTGCTTGATGTCTACGGGAGCTTCTATTCTTGTAGACAGTGTTGGGCCTCCAAGAGCAGAGGTTTGTAGAACAACATCAAGTTTCCCTTAAGTGGATCACCCAAGGTTTATCGAACTCAGGGAGGAAGAGGTCAAAGATATCCCTCTCATGCAACCCTGCAACCACAAAGCAAGAAGTCTCTTGTGTCCCCAACACACCTAATAGGTGCACTAGTTCGGCGAAGAGATAGTGAAATACAGGTGGTATGAATAAATGCGAGCAGTAGCAACGGCACCAGAAAAGTGCTTTGCTGTCCAGGACTGGCGTGTGGTTGATGGTGGTAATGTTGCGGGAAGTACAGATGCAGTAAAACAGTAAACAAGCAGCGATAGCAGTATTTAGGAACAAGGCCTAGGGATTATACTTTCACTAGTGGACACTCTCAACATTGATCACATAACAGAATAAATAGATAGATGCTAGACTCTACACCCTCTTGTTGGATGATGAACACCACTAACTGTGTAGGATTACACGAACCCTCAATGCCGGAGTTAACAAGCTCCACAATATTCAATGTTCATGTTTAAATAACCTTAGAGTGCATGACAGATCAACATAACCAAACCAAGTACTAACATAGCATGCACACTGTCACCATCACACTACGAAAGGAGGCATAGATCACATCAATACCATCATAGCAATAGTTAACTTCATAATCTACAAGAGATCACAATCATAGCCTACGCCAAGTACTACACGATGCACACACTGTCACCATTACACCGTGCAGGAGGAATAAACTACTTTAATAACATCACTAGAGTAGCACATAGATGAATTGTGATACAAAACTCATATGAGTCTCAATCATGTAAGGCAGCTCATGAGATCATTGTATTGAAGTACATAGGAGAGAGATTAACCACATAGCTACCGGTACAGCCCCGAGCCTCGATGGAGAACTACTCCCTCCTCATGGGAGACAGCAGCGGTGATGAAGATGGCGGTGGTGTCGATGGAGAAGCCTTCCGGGGGCACTTCCCCGTCCCGGCGGCGTGCCGGAACAGAGACTCTGTCCCCGGATCTTGGCTTCACGATGGCGGCGGCTCTGGAAGGTTTCTCGTACCGTGGCTTTTTCGTATCGAAGTTTTAGGTCGAGGGGCTTCTTATAGGCGAAGAGGCGGCGTCAGAAGGGGTCTGGGGCCACCAGACACTAGGGCGGCGCGGCCAGGGCCTGGGCCGCGCCAGCCCCATGTGTGGGCCCCCTGTGGCCCCTCTCTGGCGGCTCTCGAGTGTTCTGGAAGCTCCCGAGGATTCTAAGATGCTGGGCGTTGATTTCGTCCAATTCCGAGAATATTTCCTTACTAGGATTTCTGAAACCAAAAACAGCAGAAAACAGGAACTAGCTCTTCGGCATCTCGTTAATAGGTTAGTTCCGGAAAACGCATAAATATGACATAAAGTGTGCATAAAACATGTAGGTATCATCAATAATGTGGCATGGAACATAAGAAATTATCGATACGTCGGAGACGTATCACCCCCGAAACGGAGTTTCGCGATGGCGGCGGCGTCCCTGGAGTCTTTCTGGAGTTTCGTCAATTGGTGTAGGGTTTTCACGTCACGAGGGATTTTATAGGCGAAGAGGCGTGATACGCGTACAGCACGCGTCCGTTGGGAACCCCAAGTGGAAGGTGTGATGCGTACAACAGCAAGTTTCCCTCAGTAAGAAACCAAGGTTTATCGAACCAGTAGGAGCCAAGAAGCACGTTGAAGGTTGATGGCGGCGAGATGTAGTGCGGCGCAACACCAGGGATTCCGGCGCCAACGTGGAACCTGCACAACACAACCAAAGTACTTTGCCCCAACGAAACAGTGAGGTTGTCAATCTCACCGGCTTGCTGTAACAAAGGATTAGATGTATAGTGTGGATGATGATTGTTTGCAGAGAAACGAGAACAAGTATTGCAAAGAGATTGTATTCGATTAAAAGAATGGACCGGGGTCCACAGTTCACTAGAGGTGTCTCTCCCATAAGATAAATAGCATGTTGGGTGAACAAATTACAGTTGGGCAATTGACAAATAGAGAGGGCATGACAATGCACATACATGATATGATGAGTATTGTGAGATTTAATTGGGCATTACGACAAAGTACATAGACCGCTATCCAGCATGCATCTATGCCTAAAAAGTCCACCTTCAGGTTATCATCCGAACCCCTTCCAGTATTAAGTTGCAAACAACAGACAATTGCATTAAGTATGGTGCGTAATGTAATCAATAACTACATCCTCAGACATAGCATCAATGTTTTATCCCTAGTGGCAACAGCACATCCACAACCTTAGAACTTTCTATCACTGTCCCAGATTTAATGGAGGCATGAACCCGCTATCGAGCATAAATACTCCCTCTTGGAGTTAAGAGTAAAAACTTGGCCAGAGCCTCTACTATTAACAGAGAGCATGCAAGATCATAAACAACACATAGATAATAGATTGATAATCAACATAACATAGTATTCTCTATCCATCGGATCCCAACAAACACAACATATAGCATTATAGATAGATGATCTTGATCATGTTAGGCAGCTCACAAGATCCGACAATGAAGCACATAAGGAGAAGACAACCATCTAGCTACTGCTATGGACCCATAGTCCAGGGGTGAACTACTCACTCATCACTCCGGAGGCGACCATGGCGGTGAAGAGTCCTCCGGGAGATGATTCCCCTCTCCGGTAGGGTGCCGGAGGCGATCTCCTGAATCCCCCGAGATGGGATTGGCGGCGGCGGCGTCTCTGGAAGGTTTTCCGTATCGTGGCTCTCGGTACTGGGGGTTTTGCGACGAAGACTATATGTAGGCGGAAGGGCAGGTCAGGGGGCCTGACAGGGGGCCCACACACTAGGCCGGCGCGGCCAGGGCTTGGGCCGCGCCGCCCTAGCGTCTGGCCACCTCGTGGCCCCACTTCGTCTCCTCTTCGGTCTTCTGGAAGCTTCGTGGCAAAACAGGCCCCTGGGCGTTGATTTCGTCCAATTCCGAGAATATTTCCTTACTAGGATTTCTGAAACCAAAAACAGCAGAAAACAAAGAATCGGCTCTTCGGCATCTCGTTAATAGGTTAGTGCCGGAAAATGCATAAATATGACATAAAGTATGCATAAAACATGTAGGTATCATCAATAAAGTGGCATGGAACATAAGAAATTATCGATACGTCGGAGACGTATCAAGGCGGCGCAAGGGGGTGCCTGGGGGGCCCACACCATAGGCTGGCGCGCCCCCCTCTAGGCCGCGCCGCCCTGTGGTCTGGGGGCCCTGGGCCTCCTCTCCGCCTCCCCTTCGGTGTTCTGGTCCGTCTCGGTGAAATAAGATGTTTGGCTTTTGTTTCGTCGAATTCCGAGAATATTGCCCGAACAACCTTTCTGGAAGCAAAAACAGCAGAAAACAGGAACTGGCACTTCGGCATCTTGTTAATAGGTTAGTTCCGGAAAATGCATAAAAACATTATAAAGTGTGAGGAAAACATGTAGGTATTGTCATAAAACTAGCATGGAACATCAGAAATTATAGATACGTTGGAGACGTATCAAGCATCCCCAAGCTTAGTTCCTACTCGCCCTCGAGTATGTGAACGATAACAAGGATAATTTCTGAAGTGACATGCTATCATAATCTTGATCAATACTATTGTAAAGCATATGAGATGAATGAAGTGATTCGAAGCAATGGTAAAGACAATGACTTAAACAACTGAATCATATAGCAAAGTCTTTTCATGAATAGTACTTTCAAGACAAGCATCAGTAAGACTTGCACAGGAGTTAACTCATAAAGCAATAGATTCTTAGTAGAAAGCTTTGAAGCAACACAAAGGAAGATATAAGTTTCAGCAGTTGCTTTCAACTTCAACATGTTTATCTCATGGATATATCTCATGGATAATTGTCAACTCAAAGTAATATGATGAATGCAAATAAGCAAGTATGTAGGAATCAATGCACACAGTTGACACAAGTGTTTGCTCCTAAGATAGAAAGAAGTAGGTAAACTGACTCAACATAAAGTAAAAGAATTGGCCCTTCGCAGAGGGAAGCATGGATTACTGTTTTTGTGCTAGAGCTTTTCATTTTGAAAACATAGAAACAATTTTGTCAACGGTAGTAATAATTCATATGTGTTATGCATAAGATGTCCTATAAGTTGCAAGCCTCATGCATAGAGTACCAATAGTGCTCGCACCTTGTCCTAATTAGGTTGGATTTTCATGGATTATCATTGCATAACATATGTTTCAACCAAGTGTCACAAAGGGGTACCTCTATGTCACCTGTACAAAGGTCCAAGGAGATAGATCGCATTTGATTTCTCGTTTTTGATAGATCTCAACTTAGGACATCCATACTGGGACAACATAGACAACAGATAATGGACTCCTCTTTAATGCTTAAGCATTCAACAACAGATAATATTCTCATAAGAGATTTGAGGATTGATGTCCAAACTGAAACTTCCACCATGATTCATGGCTTTAGTTAGCGGCCCAATGTTCTTCTCTAACAATATGCATACTCAAACCATTTGATCATGATAAATCACCCTTACTTCAGACAAGACGAACATGCATAGCAACTCACATGATATTCAACAAAGGTGTAATAGTTGATGGCGTCCCCAGAAACATGGTTACCGCTCAACAAGCAACTTATAAGAAATAAGATACATAAGTAACATATTCAATACCCCAATAGTTTTTAAGCTATTTTCCCATGAGCTATGTATTGCAAAGACAAGGAATGAAATTTTAAAGGTAGCACTCAAGTAATTTACTTTGGAATGGCAGAGAAATACCACGTAGTAGGTAGGTATGGTGGACACAAATGGCATAGTTTTTGGCTCAAGGATTTGGATGCACGAGAAGTATTCCCTCTCAGTACAAGGCTTTGGCTAGCAAGGTTGTTTGAAGCAAACACAAGTATGAACCGGTACAGCAAAACTTACATAAGAACATATTGCAAGTATTATAAGACTCTACACTATCTCCTTGTTGTTCAAACACTTCACTAGAAAATATCTAGACTTTAGAGAGACCAATCATGCAAACCAAATTTCAACAAGCTCTATGGTAGTTCTTCATTAATAGGTACAAAGTACATGGTGCAAGAGCTTAAACATGATATATTTGAGCACAACAATTGCCAAGTATCAAATTATTCAAGACATTATACCAATGACCACATGAAGCATTTTCTGTTTCCAACCATATAACAATGAACGAAGCAGTTTCAACCTTCGCCATGAACATTAAAAGTTAAACTAAGAACACAAGTGTTCAAATGAAAAAGCGGAGCATGTCTCTCTCCCACACAAGCATGAATTTATTGAGAGAATGAAAATAACAAAACGAAAATAAAAGCACACAGACGCTCCAAGTAAAGCACATAAGATATGGTGGAATAAAAATATAGTTTCACTAGAGGTGACCTGATAAGTTGTCGATGAAGAAGGGGATGCCTTGGGCATCCCCAAGCTTAGACGCTTGAGTCTTCTTGAAATATGCAGGGATGAACCACGGGGGCATCCCCAAGCTTAGACTTTTCACTCTTCTTGATCATATATCATCCTCCTCTCTTGACCCTTGAAAACTTCCTTCACACCAAACTTCTCATAAACTTCATTAGAGGGGTTAGTACTCAAAAAACTTTAATCCACTTTAGTCCTGTAGTGACACATTGCAAGAACTCAATAAAACATTAGCTACAGCTCTCCACGTCTAGAAAGCCTTGCTTAAAGTCCACAAGAGACAGAGACAGAATCTGTCAAAACAGAACAACCAGTAAAGACGAATTTTGTAGAGGTACTTCCGTTGCTCAAATCAGAAAACTCAAAACTAATGAAAGTTGCGTACATATCTGAGGAACATGCATGAAAATTGGCAGATTTTTCTGAGTTTCCTACAGAGAGAACTACTCAAATTCGTGACAGATAGAAATCTGTTTCTGCGCAGAAATCCAAATCTAGCATCAACCTTCTATTAGAGACTTTACTTGGCACAACAAATGCAAAAAAATAAACATAAGGAGAGTTTGATACAGTAGTAACAACTTCCAAGACACAACAAACAGTAGCAAAATAAACACATGGGTTATCTCCCAAGAAGTGCTTTCTTTATAGCCATTAAGATGGGCTCAGTAATTTTAATGATGCACTCGCAAGAAATAAGAGTTGAAGCAAAAGAGAGCATCAAAAGCAAGTATGAAACAAATTTAAGCCTAACCCACTTCCTATGAAAAGGAATCTTGTAAATAAACAAGTCATGTAGGCATAATGCAACAAGCATAGAAAAGTAACACAAGCGCAACTTCAGGATTCTCAACATAAAGAGGGGAAACTTAATATTATTAAGATGCATATAACCATGTTTCCCTCTCTCATAATAACTTTCAGTAGCATCATGAACAAACTCAACAATATAACTATCACATGAAACATTCTTATCATGAGCTACATGCATAAAATTATTACTCTCCACATAAGCATAGTCATTCTTATTAATTGTAGTGGGAGCAAATTCAACAAAGTAGCTATCATTATTATTCTCATCACCATAATCATCAAATATAGGAGGCATAGTATAATCATAATAAACTTTATCCTCCATAGTAGGTGGCACCAAAATACCACTATCATTATAATCATCATAAATGGGAGGCAAAGTACCATCAAAGTAAAATTTCTCCTCCATGCTTGGGGGACTAAAAATATCATGCTCATCAAAACCAGCTTCCCCAAGCTTAAATTCTTCCATAGCATTAGCAATAATAGTGTTCAAAGAGTTCATGCTAATAACATTGCTACAACTATTTTGCAAACAAAGTTCCATGGGTTTTTAATTCTCTCTTCAAACACATCATGTACTAATTCAATATAAAGTTCTTAAAGATCTCTAATTTTGTTGTTGTTTTCCATTAAGCCTAACTAGTGAAAATAAAAACAAGAAACAAAAAGATATAATTGCAGGATCTAAAGGAAATAGCTTCGAGCACTCACACACCGGCAACAATGCTAGGAAATAGCTTAGTAGTCAGAGGATGTGAATACCTTTTACCTTACCTCCCCGGCAACGGCGCCAGAAAATAGCCTGATGTCTACGCACGCTTTTATTCCTGTAGACAGTGTTGGGCCTCCAAGAGCAGAGGTTTGTAGAACAACAGCAAGTTTCCCTTAAGTGAATCACCCAAGGTTTATCGAACTCAGGGAGGTAGAGGTCAAAGATATCCCTCTCAAGCAACCCTGCAATTACGATACAAGAAGTCTCTTGTGTCCCCAACACACCTAATACACTTGTCAGATGTATAGGTGCACTAGTTCGGTGAAGAGATAGTAAGATGCAAGTGATATGGATGAATATGAGTGGTAATAACAATCTGAAATAAATATGCCAGCAAGTAAACATGTAACAGAACTTGTTGGAAATGGTGTTTCAATGCTTAGAAATAAGGCCTAGGGATCATACTTTCACTAGTGGACACTCTCAACATTGATCACATAACTGAATAAATAAATGCTACTTTCTACACTCTCTTGTTGGATAACAAACACCATTCATTGTGTAGGGCTACAAGAGCACCCTCAAGCCGGAGTAAACAAGCTCCACAACTTCATAAAGGAATCACACACGATGCGCACACTGTCACCGTCACACCATGGAGAGTAATTCCAGAGTTCATATTAAAGTAACCTCTAGAGTGCATAGTAATAGTTAACTTCATAATCTACAAGAGATTACAATCATAACCTACGCCAAGTACTACATGATGCACACACTGTCAGCATTACATCATGGAGGAGGAATAGACTACTTTAATAACATCACTAGAGTATCACATAGATTAATAGTGATACAAAGCTCATGATCACATAAAGATCACACCATGGGAGAGAGAGATGAACCACATAGCTACCGGTAGAGCCCTCAGCCTCGGGGGAGAACTACTCCCTCCTCATCATGGGAGACAGCGATGGCGATGAAGATGGCAGTGGTGTCGATGGAGATGACTCCGGGGGCAATTCCCCGTCCCGGCGGCGTGCCGGAACAGAGACTTCTGTCCCCCGAAACGGAGTTTCGCGATGGCGGCGGCGTCCCTGGAGTCTTTTTGGAGTTTCGTCAATTGGTGTAGGGTTTTCACGTCACGAGGGATTTTATAGGCGAAGAGGCGGTGCAAGGGGGTACCTGGGGGGCCCACACCATAGGCTGGCGCCCCCCCCTCTAGGCCGCGCCGCCCTGTGGTCTGGGGGCCCTGGGCCTCCTCTCCGTCTCCCCTTCGGTGTTCTGGTCCGTCTCGGTGAAATAAGATGTTTGGCTTTTGTTTCGTCGAATTCCGAGAATATTGCCCGAATAGCCTTTCTGGAACCAAAAACAGCAGAAAACAGGAACTGGCACTTCGACATCTTGTTAGTAGGTTAGTTCCGAAAATGCATAAAAACATTATAAAGTGTGAGCAAAACATGTAGGTATTGTCATAAAACTAGCATGGAACATCAAAAATTATAGATACGTTGGGGACGTATCAGTGTGGGGCTGCCTTGGCCCCTCTCCGTATCTTCTTCGGTGTTCTGGAAAGCTCCGTGCAAAATAAGACCGTGGGCTTTTGTTTCGTCCAATTCAGAGAATATTTCCGGTGTAAGATTTCTGAAACCAAAAACAGCAGAAAACATCAACTGGCGCTTCGGCATGTTGTTAATAGGTTAGTGCCGGAAAATGCATCAAAATAATGAAATCAAAGTGTATGTAAAACATGTGAGAATTGTCATAAAACTAGCATGGAACATACAAAATTATAGATACGTTTGAGACGTATCAGGGATCAATGGCAACGCCTTGTCGGTTAATGACATGTCCCAGATAATCCAAGATCTCTTGAGAAAAGGAGCATTTAGTGAAGTTGACTAAAAGTTGATTATCATGGAACAGTTGAAACACTTGTTGCAAGTGGTCTAGATGCTCCTCTAGTGTAGGATTGAAGATCACGATGACATCCACGAAAACTAACACGCATTTTCTAATCACGTGGGGAAAAGGTTGTTTATAGTTGTTTGGAACATGGCTGGTGCATTTGTGAGCTCGAAGGGTGTCACTTTGAATCCATACATCCCTAAGTGTGTCTTGAAGGATGTCTTGTGCTCGTCAGCTGGTACCAACATATCTGATGATAACCGACGCGCAAATCCAGTTTGGTGAACCATTGTGATCCTGAGAGAGCTCATCCAGTAACTCATCCACGATCGGCTGATAACCAGTTTGCCAAACGGTTGCACTGCTCACGACCTTTTGAAGACGATAGCTCTATCACAAATTCAGAGTTCACAAGAGGTCAAGTGCTAATTTTAAAACCACGATCCAACCAAAGATCTGTGAATTACCTTCTTGTGGTGAAAAATGCTGACCCAGAAACGGTCTGGCCCGGCCCAGGAGCTTTGAGTTGCAATTTCTTTTAACTGCAGCCTAGTGAGACCAGCCCAGGCCTCATTTCCCTTTTCGTCCGACCAGGGCGAAACGCAGCCGCCACGAAACCTCGAAGGAGCAGTGGCTACAAAAGCACGAGAAACCGCACAATCGCAATCGAACGGACGGGACACTGCCACAATGACAGCCCTCCATCCAGCGATCGAGGGCCGAGAGGCGGCGGTGGGCGCAAATAAACCCTAGCCCCGCCCGTGCCCGCCTATATAAAGAGGGGCGACGGAACCATCCCTCATCCTCCCCCACTCCACCCCTGCCCGCCGCCGCTGCTGCTTCGTCCTCTTCATCCCTTCTGGAGCTCAAGCGAGGTAACCATCCTCGCCGTCCCGATTCTGGTTTCGTTTTAGAGTAGTGGTATCAGTTTTTATATACCGTTGGATGGACCAAAAATAAACGATTGTTATTTATTTGAGGGTACCATAAAACAACTTAAGAAATGATAAGAAGAAACAAACAACGAAGAGTAACTAGCACTAGTAGAAAAAGGGCATGTAATCCCGGTTGGTAAGGGCCTTTAGTCCCGGTTTTGGAACCGGGACCAACCATCCGGGACTAAAGGCCTTCCCCTTTAGTCCCGGTTGTAAAACAAACCGGGACTAAAGGTCCCGCCACGTGGGCTGCTGGCGCGCGTCGAGAAAATGACCTTTAGTCCCGGTTGGTAACACGAACCGGGACTAAAGGTTATTTCGTTATTTTTTAATCCATTTGGTCATGCTCAATTATTTTTCGCTCTTTTGTTTTCCTATTTTTTCATAATTTCTATTATTTCAGTTATTTAACTAGTTTAGTCTCTAACTACACTTAATCTCTAACTACGCTTAATCTCTAGTCAAATTACTTACCCGTGGTCCAACTTCCCACTCGGTCACCCATCCTCCCACTACTCCAACACTAGCACGCTTAACTTCCAAGTTCCTTTCCCGTCCCACTTCCATGAGCTTTGCGCGCATGTTGTGATACTAGTATCATGTCAATCCTATTAACATGTTGGTCGATGTCACACTTATTTATTATTCGAATTCCAAATAATTATTTTAATAAACAAAACTAATGACGTAATAACATGTTGTGGTAATAGTATTTTAATTTTTTTAAATATTTTTTTTAATTCGTATTATAATTGTTTGTTAATTTATTATTTTTTAATATTTTTTTGCCAAACTTGAAAATTTGAAAATCTAAAAATTGGCTAACTTTATGGTTAAGTAATAGTAATCTTTATGCATGATGTAATTATTATTTTAAAAAATTAAAAAATATAAAATTCCGAATTTCTGAATTTCTGGGGAAAACTAAAATCTTCCTCCTTTCATATTTTCATTTGGAATTTTGAGAATCTAAAAATTGGCTAACTGGGTAAACCCAGGTGAATTCGGATGTAAATTTTTTCCACGATGATTTTGATATATTATACGTTTTTTTTCGACGTCGTATGCAAAAGTTAATCCGGTTTTACCATTTTTCAAACCTTTTTTGCAAAAAAAGTGAAAATTTAAATTTGTTAATTTTCCCTAATAGTAGGTTGCATACATACAAGAATCTGAAAATATTTTATTTTTTGAATTTTCTATCATTTTCTTTTATATTTTATAGTGTTAAAAAAGGCGATCCACGGGGGGGGGGGGGGGGGGGTGGAGGTGCATGTGGAGGCAAACTTATCATCAAACTTATTATAATCTTCTGACATGTCTGTCTTGTTCTCTACTCCCACGATGTTTCTTTTTCCTGAAAGAACTATGTGGCGCTTTGGCTCATCGTATGATGTGTCCTCTTGCCTTTCTTTTTTTTTCGGTTTGGTAGACATGTCCTTCACATAAAAAACCTGGGCCACTTCAATGGCTAGGACGAATGGTTCGGTGTCGTACCCTAGATTCTTGAGATCCACTGTAGTAATTCCGTACTGCGGGTCTACCTGTACCCCGTCTTTCATGTTGAACCATTTGCACCAGAACAAATGGACCTTGAAATTAGGTCCATAGTCAAGTTCTCATATCTCCTCTGTGTACCCATAATATGTGACCTTCTTCCCATTGACCTCTGCTGCATCAAAGCAGACACCACTATTTTGGTTGATGCTCTTTTTATCTTGGGCGAACATGTAAAATGTATTCCCATTTATCTCGTACCCTTGAAAAGTCGATATAGTCGAAGATGTTTGCTAGGCCAACAAGTATAGCTGTTCTTCATCAGTGACATTCATGAGACGTGTTTGCAACCAACCGCCGAAAGTCTTCACGTTGCTCCGGGTATTCAGAGTGTAAGATATTCTTGTGTTCCACTATGTACGGAGCCACCAAGCTGGAATTATGTAGAACTGTGTAGTGTGCTTGAGTGAAAGAATGTCCATCCATACATGCTGTTGCTTTCTTTCCTAGCGTGCCTTTTCCATGCAGTCTCCCCTCATAGCGCGATTTAGGAACACCGATCGGCTTAAGGTCAGGAACAAAGTCAACACAAAACTCAATGACCTCCTCTGTTTCATAGCCCTTGAAGATGCTTCCTTTTGGCCTAGCACGGTTATGAACGTATTTCTTTAAGACTCTCATGAATCTCTCAAAGGGGAACATATTGTGTAGAAATACAGGACCAGGAACGCCAATCTCTTCGACCAGGTGAATGAGGAGATGCGTCATAATATTGAAGAAGGATGGTGGGAACACCAACTCGAAGCTGATTAGACATTGCACCACATCCTTCTGTAAATTTTGTAGAGTTAGTGGATTGATCACCTTCTGAGAAATTGCATTGAGGAACGCACATAGCTTCACAATGGGTACTCGAACATTTTCCGGCAGAAGCCCCCTCAATACAACCGGAAGTAATTGTGTCATAATCACGTGGTAGTCACGAGACTTTAGGTTTTAAACTTTTTCTCTGACATGTTTATTATTCCCTTTATATTCGATGAGAATCCAGACGGGACCTTGATGCTACTCAGGACTTCAAAAAATATATCCTTCTTTTCTTTGGTAAGAGCGTAGCTCGTAGTACCTTGATACTTCTCTGGATTCAGGTTGTTTCCTTCGTGGATACTTTGCTGGTCCTGCTGTGCATCTGGTGTATTTTTTGTCTTCCCATACACGCCCAAGATGTTTAGCAGGTTCACGCAAAGATTTTTCGTCACGTGCATCACGTCGATAGCAGAGTGAACCTCTAGGATTTTCCAGTAGGGCAGCTCCCAAAATATAGACATCTTCTTCCACATGGGTATGTGTATGTCAACATCATGCGGAACAGATTGTCCACCAGGACCCTTTCCAAAGATCACTTTTAAATCCTTGACCATATCATATATAACATCCCCAGTAGGGAGGGTAGGCTTGTTCGGTTATCTGCCCCACCTCTGAAATGTTTTCCTCTCTTTCTAACGTGATGTTGTTTTGGAAGAAATGGACGATGCCCCAGGTACACATTCTTGTTTCCCAAATATATACTGTTAGTCTCACCTAAACAGTGTGTGCATGCATTGCATCCCTTGTTTGATTGTCATGAAATGTTACTAAGAGCAGGCCAATCATTGATGGTTACAAACAACAACGCTCGTACGTTAAATTCCTTTTGTTCGCTCTCATCCCACACAGGTACACCTTCTTCACGCCACAACTGTAAAAGTTCTTCAACCAATATCCTCAGGTACACATCAATGTCGTTGCCGGGTTGTCTTGGGCCTTGGATGAGCACTGACATCATAATGAACTTCCGCTTCATGCACAACTAAGGAGGAAGGTTATAAATACATAGAGTCACTGGCCAGGTGCTATGACTG
Source organism: Lolium perenne (assembly GCF_019359855.2). Taxonomy (NCBI): domain Eukaryota; kingdom Viridiplantae; phylum Streptophyta; class Magnoliopsida; order Poales; family Poaceae; genus Lolium; species Lolium perenne. Next base: position 299,840,283 of record NC_067245.2, read on the forward strand.
GAGCTCTGCTCCCTGAAAGGATTAAAGCCATCTGTACTTAGACCAAATCTTAAGTTCCTTTGCATCATCTGAAAATGACTTGAACTCTCTGTCGAATTTTCTCCACTGCGACCCAGTAGCGGGGTGTCTCAGCATCACATCTTTCTTACGGTCCTCTTTGTGCCATCGCAACAACTTAGCATGCTCTTTGTTTTGGAACAAACGTTTCAACCATGGTATTATAGGAGCATACCACATCACCTTCGCAGGAACCCTCTTCCTGGGGATGGACTCGCCCTCAACATCGTCAGGGTCATCTCGCCTGATCTTATACCTCAAGGCACCACATACCGGGCATGCATTCAAATTCTCGTACTCCTCGCGGTAGAGGATGCAGTCATTGATGCATGCATGTATCTTCTTTACCTCTAATCCTAGAGTGGCAGACAACTTTCTTTGCTTCGTACGTACTAGAGGGCAATAGGTTCTCCCCTGGAAGCATCTTCTTTATTATTTTCAGAAGCTTTTCAAATCCCTTGTAAGAAGTACCATTCTCTTTCTTTCATTGCAGCAATTCCAGTGTGGTACCCAGCTTTTTCTGGCCATTTTTGCAATTTGGGTACAATAGTTTGTTGTGATCCTCTAACATTTTCTTCAACTTCAACCTCTCCTTTTCACTTCCACAGTTTATCTTTGCATCAAGAATGGCCTGACCCAAATCGTCATCGGGGTCATCAAAAATCGGCTCATCAAAAATGGGCTCTTCTTCAGCTTCGTCTTCCCCCATTCTACTATCACCATCTTCAGTGACCATATGATAGTTGTCATGATCCTCTTCTTCTTCGTTGTCTTTCATTATAACCCCTCTTTCTCCGTGCTTGGTCCAACAATTATAGATGGTCATGAAACTGTTCTCGATCAGGTGGACATGAAGGGTCTTTTAGGTAGAGTAATCCTTCATATTCTTACAGGAACTACATGGACAATAATTGAAACCAATCGACCATCTGTTTGCCTCAGCCACGTTGAGAAAATAATGCATGGCAATAATGAAGTCGGGATGGCATCGGTCACCGTACATCCATTGTCGATTCATCTGCATTATATAAGTATATCAAAAATCATTAATTACACAACATCATGGATATATGAGTGACCAACTTAATTAATATTCAAGTTCATCACATAAAACTAAGTTTTTTTATAAAAAAGAAGAGGCTCACCGAGGTGGTACGGTGCCGGCTAGGGGGCGACGCTGGCGATCGACGGCGGTGAGGACGGGGACGATACTAAAACCTACAAATCATACTTTAATTTGAGCTCAAATTGCACATAAAAAGAATGAAATCCCCAACTTGGGCATTTCATCGAACACCTTACTAGCACTAGAAAAATAATATGAGTTAAACTAGCAAAGAAATGAGCTAAATTAGAAACGCCGGAAGAAAGGATGATATTGCTAACCCTTGGATAGATGGGTGCCGTTAATCTTGTTAAAACGGTGGAGAAAAATGGAGATTTATTGGAGTGTGAGAGGTGCAAAATATTTGGAAATGTGAGAGGAGAGAAAGAGAAGGGAAAATGAGAGATGCTGGATTGGGTGCGCTGAAGAATAGGGCCGGGACCCTTTAGTACCGGTTCTTTTGATGAACCGGTACTAAAGGTGCAGTTCTGGCCCCACCTCCACCTGAAAATTGGACTGAAACCCTTTCGTACTAACCGGTACAGAAGGCCCTCAACGAACCGGTATTGATGCTCCTCAGCCGTCTGGACAAGTAAACCGGTACTAATGCACCCTTTAGTACCGGTTCGTAAGGGAACCGGTACTAAAGGCTTAGACGGATGCCCATTTTTTTACTAGTGATAACACTCCTGTGCGTGTAAATTCTATACTCGGTTAAGGGCAACAAATCATGTGGCGGCGCCGTAATTGTTTACGGTAGCCATGGCGAACAATAGCTGGGACTTTGTACGGAAGCCGGTGCCCGAAATCAAGTCGTCGAGATGCCTCACAGTCACGGAGAACACAGCGACTCTTTGTTTCGAGCTGGCCCATTACCCGCAGCTAGAAAGCATGTGCATCGGCGGCGGGTACATTATGTCGCCCATCTTCAGAGTTGGTGGGTACAATTGGAGCATCGTATTCTACCGAAATGGGTACGAGTACGATGACTGCGCATGCTACACCTCGGCCTACCGGACCTATCATAGCTAAGCATTTGATGTGAGCCTCAAGTACACGATGAGCATGCACGCGAAAGAGGGCCAGGCACCGTTAGAGCATGTCTAACAGATTCCTTATTTGCTCGCTCCGTATCGAGCGAGTACAGGGCCCTGTATCAGAAAAATTGATCATAGTTCATCACGTACGAACCATTCCGTCTAACAGAACACTTATTTCACCCCGTATTTGTAAAATTTGCAAAACCTGGGAGAATTCATAGAGTTCATCACATTGATCATAGATAGGAATTTACGAAATTGCGCGATCCTACTGGATCGCGACTTCTACAATGGCACCTAGTCGTCGAGGATGACGATTTGGGCAGTGGCGGCAGCCTCCCGCGCCTTCATCTCCTCGACGGTGACGATGGCCTGCGTCGCCTCCTCCGCCCGAGCCTTGTCGGCGGCCTCCTTCTTGGACGTGGCCACCGCCTCCAAGAAAAGGGGGTCCCCCCGGCGCCTCCTCTTCCTCATCGGCGCCTCCTCTTCCTCCGCCGCTGGAGCTCCCCTCCTATGGCGCCTTCCAGGAGCGTTGCAGCTCCCACGCGCTCCGCCATTTGTCGAACTCGCCGCCGCTCATCGGCTTGAGCAGCGGGTCGACTTTGTGGTAGCGACCGCCCTCCGCGAAGTCGACAAGCCTCGGCGGCACCCAGTCGGAGCCGGCATATTTGCACGCCGCAGGCCGACTCCCGGCGGCGGAGAACTTGCAGTGGAGGCGCCACGCCTCCTCCATCATCGCTGGCTCGCGGGATCGCTTCGATCCAGCGGCAGGTGAGACGCTACTCCTCTGCGAAGCGCTCATGGCCGGCGGCGGTGCAAATGCGGCGGGTGATACGTCTCAAACGTATTTATAATTTCTTACGTTCCATGCTACTTTTATGATGATACTCACATGTTTTATACACACTTTATGTCATTATTATGCATTTTCCGGCACTAACCTATTGACGAGATGCCGAAGAGCCAGTTGCTATTTTCTGCTGTTTTTGGTTTCAGAAATCCCACAAAGGAAATATTCTCGGAATTGGACGAAATCAACGCCCAGGGTCTTATTTTTCCACGAAGCTTCCAGAAGACCGAAAGGGAAACGAAGTGGGGCGACGAGGCCCCGTACCCATAGGCCGGCACGGCCAGGGAGGGGCCCGCGCCGCCCTATGGGGTGGGCCTCTCGTCAGCCCTCCGACTCCGCCCTTCCGCCTACTTAAAGCCTTCATCGCGAAAACCCCAGTACCGAGAGCCACGATACGGAAAACCTTCCAAAGACGCCGGCGCCGCCAATCCCATCTCGGGGGGATTCAGGAGTTCGCCTCCGGGACGTACCCTGCCGGAGAGGGGAATCATCTCCCGGAGGTCTCTTCATCACCATGATCGCCTCCTGATCGATGTGTGAGTAGTTCACCCCTGGACTATGGATCCATAGCAGTAGCTAGATGGTTGTCTTCTCCTCATTGTGCCATCATGTTAGATCTTGTGAGCTGCCTATCATGATCAAGATCATCTATTTGTAATGCTACATGTTGTGTTTGTTGGGATCCGATGAATATGGAATACTATGTCAAGTTGATTATCAATCTATCATATATGTTGTTTATGTTCTTGCATGCTCTCCGTTGCTAGTAGAGGCTCTGGCCAAGTTGATACTTGTGACTCCAAGAGGGAGTATTTATGCTCGATAGTGGGTTCATGCCTCCATTGAATGCGGGACAAAGGACAGAAAGTTCTAAGGTTGTGGATGTGCTGTTGCCACTAGGGATAAAACATCAATGCTTTGTCTAAGGATATTTGTGTTGATTACATTACGCACCATACTTAATGCAATTGTCTGTTGTTTGCAACTTAATACTGGAAGGGGTTCGGATGATAACCTAAAGGTGGACTTTTTAGGCATAGATGCTGTGGTGACCCGGCATACCACTGCATGGTGTAGTATGTAAGTCTGATATAACACCAATGAAACACCGTTCCACTAGTATTATATCGCTTAGAGTGGTACAACAGAAACATATGCGGGTCCAAGGTATGTCTATAGAATTACAACATTGACTCTGTTACATAAGATCATCACAGCCTCCTACTTTACAATGAGGTAAATCTGCAAATAAACTCCAGAAGAACGACTCATAGTCTAATCCTATCACGAACTCTATTTGTAGAGTATTTGACTAGCTATAGAGGCTATGAATAGATTCTAGCTAAGTAGGAGCTAGGTATAGGAAGCTAGTTCCCTTCTATGGCTAAACTAGGTTTTCTCCTTGTTGGATGTGTAACTGACTCCTCTGACAGGGTCCTGTCTCTTGAAGTAGTTGTTGACTCCTCGGTCTTCGAGTTGCACTGTAGATCCTCCTTCGATGCCTCCATATCTAAGCAGGGGATTTAAGAGTGGGATGAGTACGAGCGTACTCAACAAGTTCATTATAGGAAAGAGGTGTTTAATGGACTAGCTACAGCATTAGACCAGAAAGTCTAATACCAATGCAGGTTTTCATAATCATTTCTTCAAAAGATTGCTTTTATTCAGAAGAACTATGTCCGTCAGCCTTCACCGGTTTACTAGAACTTCATGGAGCTCCTTTCCGGCCGCGTTCGCAGTTCCATATCCCGGAACAGGGAGTGACAGGTCACGGTTTTTTACACTCTGCAGAGGTGTGTTGCTTTACCCATAAGAGATCTTAACCTTGGTGCCAACCGAGCTTAAGTTCTCGTCCACACTTCCTTTGGTGTGAGGCCCGGTATAAGGTCTAGCCAATCATGTTCCTCCGCTACCTCGAACACCCACCCTTTGTTGCATGCCCCGACCCTGGGTCCTCGCCGGTCCCATTATTCCCACTCACGGGTGGACCCCGACCACGACGACAGTTTGGGATCGAACCAAACTCCTTCGCCGGTAGCTGCAACCCATCATAGACCGCAATACCGTGGGGACTTAAGGCTTCCCCAGCCAACCGCTTGCACTTCGAGCGACAAGTGTCTACGGACTATGCCGTGGGGACTTAAGGCCTCCCCAGCCAACCGCTTGCCCTGACAGATACAAGTGTCTACGGTAAAGCGCATCCGTTGATGAATGAGAGGTGGAAACACTTTTGACTACTCCGTCCCACTCCGGATCTTATGGTTAACACGGATATTACGGCACAAGAATCACTGGCGACATTTGTTGTTTAATCCTAGATGGATATAAACCCTTGCAATGGAACCTCCACCATATCAACACAATCCATGGTTCCATTGCCCACCACATAGTCATATTCATAGTTATGAAAGTAGTGGTTTTGATTTTTATGCAATAGTGATAACCATAATACTTTGCAAGTAATTTGATAGAAATACTCAAATGACATGAGCAAGCGATGAACTTGCCTTTCTTGACTGCAAGATTATGCAGGCAAGGTCTTCGATACGTGATAACTCCAAATTCTGAAATAGCATCATCGTCCGGTAAGGACGATGTTTAAAAGATTGGCAAGGATGCAATAATGCATAAGAATGAGATGCAATCGCTCTAAGCGTGACCTAACCCCGATGATTTAGGATCAGTGCGTTGTAATGATTGGTTCAGGGTGTGTTGCACTTTTAGAGTGATTCACAAACAAGGTTCTTATTCAGGTGTGAATACTTGGTATCATAAACAAGTAGATAATAAAGCATAATGATCAGTTGAGCACACAAAGAATGACAATTGGCATGATGTTATCAAGTAAGGAACAGTGGTCAGTTTTGGTACTATATGGCATGGTTAATGATTGATTATCATATACTTTAAAAGAATAACTTTTGAAGAACATGTACTTTGATAAAGAACAAGTATGCTAATCAGGGTTGTGGAGTTCTATGGTGTTCTATAGTTTTAATTGGTTTCTGGAGTAAGTAGTAGATGGATCACAACATAGTTGGATTCATGAGCAACTAGGCTTGATTGGTTTTATTTAAGCATAAGCAAATTAAGAAATTAATTATACATGGGTGCTATCATGGTGGTTCATCTCGCTGGTGATAGCTAGCTAGGGTTTATATGCCCTATAAGGCAGAGTTGCTGGCTACTCTTGGTTTTCTTCAAAAGAATAACTTTTAAAGAACATACTTCTTAAATGGTAAGAAGTATATTAATTAGGGTTGAGGTGGTTTAGGTTTTACTGTTGGTTCTATTAAGTAAGGAATTATTGGCTCCTAAATAGGATGGTGGATAAGTATCCAACACTAATAGGGTTTAGTGGACTCTGGTTATGTAATGCTCAAGATCTGACTTGGTTGCTTCTAAGGTTCATCATATTGGTGTGATGCTAAATAAGAGTGAATAAGGGTGATGACGTTGGTAATAGGATCTAGGGTTTACACTTGGTTAACCCTACTTGATTATCTTGGTTTGTTGAGTTTACATAAATAGGATGCTAAATTGTTAGTGTTAGGGTTCCTATATTTTATGTGAACTTGGTAAGCATTTAGCTGCTAATTATGGGTCTATAACTACTAATGAAGTAACATGATCTCATGTTAACTTGGGTTTAGGTTTTAAAATAATTTGGAGTTCACATGAAATAGTGGAGCTAGGATTTCTAGTGGAATTAGGGTTTTGGGTTTCACATACAATTATGAGGTTGTGTTCTTTATTCAATATGGAATTAGGGTTTCTTAATCACCATATAGTTATGAACTTGATAACCTCATTATAAAGTTGAAGTTGTTAAAAAAATTGCATTAAAAAGAATATTGGATTTGACCTATTCTTATTTTTAAAGAATTAATAATTAAGACAATTATTAATTAGGGTTTAAATTCCACTAATAAAGATTTAATAAAATAACAAATAAAGAAAATTAGTTTTCATGTTTTCTTTATTTGTTTACTGGTTTTTTATTTATTTCAGAACTTTTCTTAATTATTGAATTTTAATTGATTTTAGAATTAAAAGAAAAGGCTTAAATAATAAGTATTAAATAATTAAATTTTTATTAAAAATAAAAATTTCATTTTATATTTTTATTGGATGGATCTTATTTTTAGGAACATTTTGATATCTCTTTTATATTTTTCTGATTTAAAATGGATTTTATAAGTGCATGTGAAGTTTCAGCAATTTATATGATTTGAAATAAAAACAGAAAAAACTACTAAACGCACCCAGCTAGTGTTACACAGGTTCACTGACGAGTGGACCAATGCCACGTCAGCAGCCACGTGGGCTGACCAAGTCAAAATAGAGGAGGTGGCCTGGGAGCTCACTGCCGGCGCTCAATCGAGGATGGACTCGACGATTTGGCGAGCGCGGGGCGATGCGGCCTAGCGCATACGACGCGCGGGAACTTGGTGAACACTAAGGTGGCGGCGCCACTGAAAAACGGCCACCGGAGCTTGCTCGCCGGCGAGGCCGAGTGGCGGCACTTGGAGACGCACGACGCGGCGGCGATTCAGGGCACTACGGAGAGGGCCAAGATGCTCAAACGAACCAGCAACTCACCGCGAGTACGGAGGGCGTGTCGGTGAGGTCGGAGACGGTCCCAATCACCGGAATTAATGGCTACCGGCGTCGGAGAGGGCGAGCATGACGCGGACTCTCTGGTGGTCTCTTGCTCAATTCCACGCGCGGTTTGGGCATGTCGAGGGTGTTGAGGACAATGGTGGACACGGCGGTGGTCGGGGAGGCTCCAGTCGTCGGTGGTAGGTCGTGACCGTGCGAGCTAGGGTTTCCTTCGGGAACGAAATTGAGCAGGGGAAGAAGAAAGGGAGGCTAGGGTTCGTCCAGGGGACTTTATACAGTTCCAGAAACGAGCCTCGTCACGAATTCGGACGATGGGAGGCCGCCAGCGCGAGAGGGCAGACGAGCACGTCTTCGTGCTGGCCTCCAGCACACGAAGAAGATGAGGACGAGCTCGTCCTCTGTTTTTTTTTCTATACGAAGGGGTACGTGATGGCATTGGGCTGGCGTTGATGGGTGAAAGTCTTGAAATTTGGGTGTTGGGCTCGGCAGCTGGGCTGCTGCGGCCAGGTAAGCCTCTTCTCCTCTCTTTTTCTTTTATTTGTTTTCTTTTTCTGTTTTATAATTCTGTTTTGAATTCTAATTTGATTTCCTTTCTATTTTGCAGGTCTTGCTTATTTGAGCCATACAAATATTAGTACAAGGCACTGCAGATACTTTAAAGATTATTGTGGTGTGTTATAAAATTCAATAGGAATACTAGAGCATAGATTTATTAATTACTATTAGGATTTGAATTGAATAACCATATATGCATTGGTTTGAATATTGCCCTTGGAAATATCCAAATTACTTTCCCAATGATTGTTGATTTTACTTAATGATATATAGAGTTTTATTTGGTTGTATCTTGCAGGAAACAATTCCAAAGTAATGTTTATTTATGAATTTCAAATAAGAGAGTGATTGGGATGGCATAATTTCATGTGCTAATATATCTCTAGGGTCTTAATCTCCTATTTGAGAATGTTGTCACCTGCATTATTTTATGTGAACACTTATTTGTTAGGGTCTTGTAAGTTTTATAATAACCCTATTTCAAGGTTAGCACTGCTATTATATTTTGATACACCATGTAATATCAAGAGTAGATATTACCCTCATCATGGTTGGGTCTTGTTATGAAGATAAGTGGTTGATCACCACTTATGGGTTTTAATTAGAAAATATATCACAAGGGTTTCTTATGTTCATGAATTGAAGCATAAGATAGTATTGAGGGTGCAATTCTGGTTATAGGGATGGAATGCCACCATATTGCATTGGCTAGATTTACTCTTCCCAATGCATGATAAAATGGTTACTTGCTTAATATTTCATGTGCTTCTCTAGTTACTAAGGATTTGAGAATTGGTTTTATCTTCTACCAATTAACTTCTATTATTATCCTCAATTTATCATTAAAGTAACTACATTGATTATAATTCTTTTTATAGTTAACTTTGGTCATATGGATGGAAGGTTTCTCACCATATAAAGTATAGAGTTTGACTCTAGAGGTTTTCATGTGGTTCTTAAATGAAGAATAGGGGGAATGTAAATGTGGTAGAATTATACCTGTGATCACCAAGTGGTTCACAAGTTAAGGTTGGGATCTTAGCCTAGGGTTGCTTATTATTGATCTCCTTATAATTTCATGTGGGGATGAGATCTACTTATCCTATTAGGGTTTATTCTCAATACCTCAAGTTCTTAGGGTTTGTGATCATCACTTAATTAATAATGATCAAGGTTTGGTTTCCTAAGGATCTCTCATTAAATGGGGTTCTCACTACCATGATCAAGTATTGTCTTGATCAGCTAAGGTATAGTACTTATACTTTACTTTCTTGGATGGGACTACTATGGTTGCCTCTAAAGTTTATATCCCAGGAGAATGCCTGAGATATTATGTTAGGGTTCAACTCAACAATAATGATATGATCATCTGGTTATAAGAATAGTTCTCACTCTCAAATCCAGATGTTGCCCCATCTATTTTTTTAGTGTAACTCCATAGCTTGAGTTCTCTCATATAGGAAGGGTTTATTCTAGGGTTTATGGTGTACTCTTAAGATTTATTTAGGTTGCTGAGCTAAAGATTCAATTGTCTAACTTAGTTGGATTAGTCCAACCCATATTTCACTAATTCATGGATATGGTCTTATTCCACTTGGTATTTGGTTATCTCACCACTCCAAGATGAAATGGTTAATCTCCTAATACTTTTAGTTCACAGGTTGTCCTTTATTCTTAATTAGGTAAAGCTAGGATTGATATGAATGGACTCTCTCATTTGGAAAGGACTTCAATGCTAACCTAAGGTTATTCTCCAAAGATAATGATGTGGTCACCAATATCTATGGTTAACATAAATGGGTTCTCTCTCTAGGAAATGTCTTCAATAATATCCTAGGGTTTCTCTGAGATGATGATTTGAATACATGGATGTATATTCAAGGTTTAGTTCAAGGTTTATCATTGATCCTCTAATAAGTAACATAGAACTCTCACTTCTCTAGGTTTGATGTATATTAATATGTAGTAGAGAGGATTATATATTTCTAGAGTTTATCTCCTTGTCTTGCTTCCAAGAATGAAGTAAAATAAATACCATGAGATTCATGGTAGGATCATGGATTAGTTTAAGACATGGAGAAGATAAGTGGAGAATAGTTTCTTCAATTATTGTTACTTGATTTCCAATTACATGGATGTTCACATGTTATGGCTAGGAATATCATGTTGTGATATTTAATAAGATCAGGTAGTTGATCATTGAGTAAAGTGTTGTTGTGTTGATTATTAGTTCCATTTGATCTAACCCCTTAGATCAAATTATCTCTACCCAAAACAAAGTTTTAACAAAGTCACTTTGAGGTTTATAGCGCTTGACTTGATGAGCTACTTCAATTCCACCAAGGTCAAGTGAAACTTCAGTTACTGTGACTGTTTTACTTTAAAGCGCGAAAATTCCCCAGATTTTCTATGCATGAATGCAATGCACACATCTGTTTCCTCTAATTTTGTAACCCCATTACCTGGGATATTATAGTCTCTACCCCTTAAACTAAACTTCGTCCTCGAAGTTTGATATCCCTCACGTTTCGGAGTGTGGATCTGACTTGTGCAGACTACATCTTTTCTCAAACTCCTTGGTGATCTCACTGGATATAATTGAATATATCCCTTGTCCAGATTCTTCCTGGAATTCATTAGTGTTTGACATCAAACAACTATTACTTCCTTTACTTCCATGATTTCCTCCAATATTATAAGCTTGTTTCCTTTCTCATTGAATATTCAATGATTGGGACTTCTTCTTGTACTGACAGTCTTAATTGAGGACTAATTGGATAACATTCTCCTATTTGATAAAATAGGTCTTTGTTTTTCCCTTACTACCAAAACTGCAATAATGGTACTTGGTAAGGTACTAAACATGGAGTGGTCGTGATGGTTTATTTTCCTAAGAATGGATTAGACTAATTTAGTCCATCCAATCATGGTTTATAGTTGATACCTATAACTATTTTGGGTTATTTAGGTTCCATGAAAGGAATCTTTCAAATAGACTTTAGTTTTGGTATGGTCAATCTCCTTCGGTCTTTGGCCTTATTAAGCTGTATTTGGTCTATAGTATTTCCTTCATCCAACTTCATTATACTTAGCTTCCTTGAGCTACCGTACTTTTGAGTAAAATTTTACTCACTTTCTCAAGTTTTAGTCCACTTCTTACTTCCTTGAGGTATGAAACTCAGCTTCTGGTCTGACATCTTTCTGAAAGTAGTGTTCATTAATCTTATGAAAATAAGATCGAACTTCCTCTCAGTTCAGACCTTCATCAACTATCTTGCTCAAAAGATTGAGTTACCGTACATACATCCCAATCTTTACTCTACCCCTTAGAGTTTTCTTATGGTCTTCAAATCCTTTTCTTCCAACCATTGGGCTTATGGTTAGAATATTGATCTGGTCTAGTTTATGGTTTGTACTCTTCTAAGGTCTCATGAAGAATGTTTGTGGTATATCCACTCAATTTGTGGACATCCAGTGTGAATCCTTCGACTAAATGATTTTAGGTCATTGTTATTTGGCTAACAAATTTTTTTTTGTTCACAACTTCTTGATACAAATAATCCAATGGTGGACTACTTGATACCAATTGTGGCTATTTGTTATCTAAAAATGAATTCTATTATAGGTTTTGATCAACTGGACGAGACATCTTCTACTTTATCTCGCAGTATTGATCCTATACCACAACTGTGGTCTTCTGATACCAACTATGATCTTCTTATATCTGTTATGTTTTCATAAGTCATCTTCCTTCTGCCAGGTTTTATTTTGCAAGGGAACCACTAACTGACACTATCATTATAGTATTCGAAGTGATTTCCCATGCATTCCCTCTTCTATGTTGACTATGGATCTGCTTGAGCTTCACCATAATCACCAGATTTCTCACCTTCATGCTTATTATGTACTAAAGTACTCCTCTGTTGAGGCTAAGCATGAGTTTTGATTGGTACTTCCTTCTGAATATTGTGGCTGCTTCCCACAACTTTGTTTCCTTTATCTGATGAACCTTCATCTTGTCTTCGGAATCTTCCAGAATTCGTCGCTTCCTCACACGAATACTATTACCCTCTAGATCTATAGCATCAAGTAAGGACTTGATATTGCAACATGCACTTGCATATCAAAGTCAAACTTCATGTATGGATCTAGTCAAAACAATGAAAATCCAATAAGATCCAAGAAGATTCAGCTTTGTGCATATAATACACACCATCATAAGCCTGAATATAATAGTTGAGTAAGACATCTCTAAACATCAGGCTCTGATGTGTAGTATATAACACCACATAATATAGGTTTATATCGTGATACTTAGTATGAATATATGGGGTTCTACTATTTGTCTCAACATTTACCTCAATTGCCCAATTGCATTGAGATAAACTTGACACAAAGTGGTCTAGAATAGTGGAAGTTAACCTAGTTTTGTTTGGAAGTACTTACAAAGTATTATACCATATATAAGTGCTATTGACTACTATTTTGTATGATACCACTAGTTCTAATATGGTTACTCTGAATACATATTTATTAGGATATAGTTCCTATACTTCTAAGCTTTTCTACCATAAGCATATGGTCATGATGTGCTTGGCACACTTCCCATATTTTTGGAACACAGTTCTTGCACTATTGTCCGGCTTCTTATTGTACTCCTCCTAAATGTTTATGATGTTCTATTCCATCACATAATGAATCTCAAGTGAATCATATGTGATTACTATTTCTACCATGTAAGTAGACATATTTTATTCCTATCTCTCTTCCTTACCTCCCATGATTGACTCATCATGGTCTATACTACCTCATACAACTCATAATTATCACTTACTATCAACTATTTCACAAGTTTGGATAGATTTTACTTACCCATTACTTGTTTTGGTATACACCTTCTAATAGGATATTTTTCTTATACCCATATGTTTGTTACTTGATATTACTCATATTACAGGTCTGGATAATTCTTATTTAATCATAACATATGTTGGTACACATTTTCCAATAGGATAGCTTCCTTATGGTTGTATCCTCTCTTTGGACTACCATGTATTGTATACCAACTGTGATCTACCCATCTATTGTTTAGGGACTTAATTGTATACTACATGTTTGGGAGTAGCTACTTTACTTAGTAAAGATAAGTAAGAAATATTGACTCAAGTGTGTCAGGATTATTCTCAAGTGAATACCCATCTCAAGTCATAAAATTATTTGGTTTGACTAAGACAACTTCCTATGGACACTACCAATCCTATAGGTCTCCTTTGAAGGGTTTTAATCCTAGGGTCAAAGCATTTGCTCTGATACCAACTGTGGTGACCCGGCATACCACTGCATGGTGTAGTATGTAAGTCTGATATAACACCAATGAAACACCGTTCCACTAGTATTATATCGCTCAGAGTGGTACAACAGAAACATATGCGGGTCCAAGGTATGTCTATAGAATTACAACATTGACTCTGTTACATAAGATCATCACAGCCTCCTACTTTACAATGAGGTAAATCTGCAAATAAACTCCAGAAGAACGACTCGTAGTCTAATCCTATCACGAACTCTATTTGTAGAGTATTTGACTAGCTATAGAGGCCATGAATAGATTCTAGCTAAGTAGGAGCTAGGTATAGGAAGCTAGTTCCCTTCTATGGCTAAACTAGGTTTTCTCCTTGTTGGATGTGTAACTGACTCCTCTGACAGGGTCCTGTCTCTTGAAGTAGTTGTTGACTCCTCGGTCTTCGAGTTGCACTGTAGATCCTCCTTCGATGCCTCCATATCTAAGCAGGGGATTTAAGAGTGGGATGAGTACGAGCGTACTCAACAAGTTCATTATAGGAAAGAGGTGTTTAATGCACTAGCTACAGCATTAGACCAGAAAGTCTAATACCAATGCAGGTTTTCATAATCATTTCTTCAAAAGATTGCTTTTATTCAGAAGAACTATGTCCGTCAGCCTTCACCGGTTTACTAGAACTTCATGGAGCTCCTTTCCGGCCGCGTTCGCAGTTCCATATCCCGGAACAGGGAGTGACAGGTCACGGTTCTTTACACTCTGCAGAGGTGTGTTGCTTTACCCATAAGAGATCTTAACCTTGGTGCCAACCGAGCTTAAGTTCTCGTCCACACTTCCTTTGGTGTGAGGCCCGGTATAAGGTCTAGCCAATCATGTTCCTCCGCTACCTCGAACACCCACCCTTTGTTGCATGCCCCGACCCTGGGTCCTCGCCGGTCCCATTATTCCCACTCACGGGTGGACCCCGACCACGACGACGCTTGGGATCGAACCAAACTCCTTCGCCGGTAGTCGCAACCCATCATAGACCGCAATACCGTGGGGACTTAAGGCTTCCCCAGCCAACCGCTTGCACTTCGAGCGACAAGTGTCTACGGACTATGCCGTGGGGACTTAAGGCCTCCCGACCAACCGCTTGCCCTGACAGATACAAGTGTCTACGGTAAAGCGCATCCGTTGATGAACGAGAGGTGGAAACACTTTTGACTACTCCGTCCCACTCCGGATCTTATGGTTAACACGGATATTACGGCACAAGAATCACTGGCGACATTTGTTGTTTAATCCTAGATGGATATAAACCCTTGCAATGGAACCTCCACCATATCAACACAATCCATGGTTCCATTGCCCACCACATAGTCATATTCATAGTTATGAAAGTAGTGGTTTTGATTTTTATGCAATAGTGATAACCATAATACTTTGCAAGTAATTTGATAGAAATACTCAAATGACATGAGCAAGCGATGAACTTGCCTTTCTTGACTGCAAGATTATGCAGGCAAGGTCTTCGATATGTGATAACTCCAAATTCTGAAATAGCATCATCGTCCGGTAAGGACGATGTTTAAAAGATTGGCAAGGATGCAATAATGCATAAGAATGAGATGCAATCGCTCTAAGCGTGACCTAACCCCGATGATTTAGGATCAGTGCGTTGTAATGATTGGTTCATGGTGTGTTGCACTTTTAGAGTGATTCACAAACAAGGTTCTTATTCAGGTGTGAATACTTGGTATCATAAACAAGTAGATAATAAAGCATAATGATCAGTTGAGCACACAAAGAATGACAATTGGCATGATGTTATCAAGTAAGGAACAGTGGTCAGTTTTGGTACTATATGGCTTGGTTAATGATTGATTATCATATACTTTAAAAGAATAACTTTTGAAGAACATGTACTTTGATAAAGAACAAGTATGCTAATCAGGGTTGTGGAGTTCTATGGTGTTCTATAGTTTTAATTGGTTTCTGGAGTAAGTAGTAGATGGATCACAACATAGTTGGATTCATGAGCAACTAGGCTTGATTGGTTTTATTTAAGCATACGCAAATTAAGAAATTAATTATACATGGGTGCTATCATGGTGGTTCATCTCGCTGGTGATAGCTAGCTAGGGTTTATATGCCCTATAAGGCAGAGTTGCTGGCTACTCTTGGTTTTCTTCAAAAGAATAACTTTTAAAGAACATACTTCTTAAATGGTAAGAAGTATATTAATTAGGGTTGAGGTGGTTTAGGTTTTACTGTTGGTTCTATTAAGTAAGGAATTATTGGCTCCTAAATAGGATGGTGGATAAGTATCCAACACTAATAGGGTTTAGTGGACTCTGGTTATGTAATGCTCAAGATCTGACTTGGTTGCTTCTAAGGTTCATCATATTGGTGTGATGCTAAATAAGAGTGAATAAGGGTGATGGCGTTGGTAATAGGATCTAGGGTTTACACTTGGTTAACCCTACTTGATTATCTTGGTTTGTTGAGTTTACATAAATAGGATGCTAAATTGTTAGTGTTAGGGTTCCTATATTTTATGTGAACTTGGTAAGCATTTAGCTGCTAATTATGGGTCTATAACTACTAATGAAGTAACATGATCTCATGTTAACTTGGGTTTAGGTTTTAAAATAATTTGGAGTTCACATGAAATAGTGGAGCTAGGATTTCTAGTGGAATTAGGGTTTTGGGTTTCACATACAATTATGAGGTTGTGTTCTTTATTCAATATGGAATTAGGGTTTCTTAATCACCATATAGTTATGAACTTGATAACCTCATTATAAAGTTGAAGTTGTTAAAAATTTTGCATTAAAAAGAATATTGGATTTGACCTATTCTTATTTTTAAAGAATTAATAATTAAGACAATTATTAATTAGGGTTTAAATTCCACTAATAAAGATTTAATAAAATAACAAATAAAGAAAATTAGTTTTCATGTTTTCTTTATTTGTTTACTGGTTTTTTATTTATTTCAGAACTTTTCTTAATTATTGAATTTTAATTGATTTTAGAATTAAAAGAAAAGGCTTAAATAATAAGTATTAAATAATTAAATTTTTATTAAAAATAAAAATTTCATTTTATATTTTTATTGGATGGATCTTATTTTTAGGAACATTTTGATATCTCTTTTATATTTTTCTGATTTAAAATGGATTTTATAAGTGCATGTGAAGTTTCAGCAATTTATATGATTTGAAATAAAAACAGAAAAAACTACTAAACGCACCCAGCTAGTGTTACACAGGTTCACTGACGAGTGGACCAATGCCACGTCAGCAGCCACGTGGGCTGACCAAGTCAAAATAGAGGAGGTGGCCTGGGAGCTCACTGCCGGCGCTCAATCGAGGATGGACTCGACGATTTGGCGAGCGCGGGGCGATGCGGCCTAGCGCATACGACGCGCGGGAACTTGGTGAACACTAAGGTGGCGGCGCCGCTGAAAAACGGCCACCGGAGCTTGCTCACCGGCGAGGCCGAGTGGCGGCACTTGGAGACGCACGACGCGGCGGCGATTCAGGGCACTACGGAGAGGGCCAAGATGCTCAAACGAACCAGCAACTCACCGCGAGTACGGAGGGCGTGTCGGCGAGGTCGGAGACGGTCCCAATCACCGGAATTAATGGCTACCGGCGTCGGAGAGGGCGAGCATGACGCGGACTCTCTGGTGGTCTCTTGCTCAATTCCACGCGCGGTTTGGGCATGTCGAGGGTGTTGAGGACAATGGTGGACACGGCGGTGGTCGGGGAGGCTCCAGTCGTCGGTGGTAGGTCGTGACCATGCGAGCTAGGGTTTCCTTCGGGAACGAAATTGAGCAGGGGAAGAAGAAAGGGAGGCTAGGGTTCGTCCAGGGGACTTTATACGGTTCCAGAAACGAGCCTCGTCACGAATTCGGACAATGGGAGGCCGCCAGCGCGAGAGGGCAGACGAGCACGTCTTCGTGGCCGGCCTCCAAAGACACGAAGAAGATGAGGACGAGCTCGTCCTCTGTTTTTTTTCTATACGAAGGGGTACGGGATGGCATTGGGCTGGCGTTGATGGGCTGGTGCTGGGCTGGGTGTTGGGCTCGGCAGCTGGGCTGCTGCGGCCAGGTAAGCCTCTTCTCCTCTCTTTTTCTTTTATTTGTTTTCTTTTTCTGTTTTATAATTCTGTTTTGAATTCTAATTTGATTTCCTTTCTATTTTGCAGGTCTTGCTTATTTGAGCCCTACAAATATTAGTACAAGGCACTGCAGATACTTTAAAGATTATTGTGGTGTGTTATAAAATTCAATAGGAATACTAGAGCATAGATTTATTAATTACTATTAGGATTTGAATTGAATAACCATATATGCATTGGTTTGAATATTGCCCTTGGAAATATCCAAATTACTTTCCCAATGATTGTTGATTTTACTTAATGATATATAGAGTTTTATTTGGTTGTATCTTGCAGGAAACAATTCCAAAGTAATGTTTATTTATGAATTTCAAATAAGAGAGTGATTGGGATGGCATAATTTCATGTGCTAATATATCTCTAGGGTCTTAATCTCCTATTTGAGAATGTTGTCACCTGCATTATTTTATGTGAACACTTATTTGTTAGGGTCTTGTAAGTTTTATAATAACCCTATTTCAAGGTTAGCACTGCTATTATATTTTGATACACCATGTAATATCAAGAGTAGATATTACCCTCATCATGGTTGGGTCTTGTTATGAAGATAAGTGGTTGATCACCACTTATGGGTTTTAATTAGAAAATATATCACAAGGGTTTCTTATGTTCATGAATTGAAGCATAAGATAGTATTGAGGGTGCAATTCTGGTTATAGGGATGGAATGCCACCATATTGCATTGGCTAGATTTACTCTTCCCAATGCATGATAAAATGGTTACTTGCTTAATATTTCATGTGCTTCTCTAGTTACTAAGGATTTGAGAATTGGTTTTATCTTCTACCAATTAACTTCTATTATTATCCTCAATTTATCATTAAAGTAACTACATTGATTATAATTCTTTTTATAGTTAACTTTGGTCATATGGATGGAAGGTTTCTCACCATATAAAGTATAGAGTTTGACTCTAGAGGTTTTCATGTGGTTCTTAAATGAAGAATAGGGGGAATGTAAATGTGGTAGAATTATACCTGTGATCACCAAGTGGTTCACAAGTTAAGGTTGGGATCTTAGCCTAGGGTTGCTTATTATTGATCTCCTTATAATTTCATGTGGGGATGAGATCTACTTATCCTATTAGGGTTTATTCTCAATACCTCAAGTTCTTAGGGTTTGTGATCATCACTTAATTAATAATGATCAAGGTTTGGTTTCCTAAGGATCTCTCATTAAATGGGGTTCTCACTACCATGATCAAGTATTGTCTTGATCAGCTAAGGTATAGTACTTATACTTTACTTTCTTGGATGGGACTACTATGGTTGCCTCTAAAGTTTATATCCCAGGAGAATGCCTGAGATATTATGTTAGGGTTCTACTCAACAATAATGATATGATCATCTGGTTATAAGAATAGTTCTCACTCTCAAATCCAGATGTTGCCCCATCTATTTTTTTAGTGTAACTCCATAGCTTGAGTTCTCTCATATAGGAAGGGTTTATTCTAGGGTTTATGGTGTACTCTTAAGATTTATTTAGGTTGCTGAGCTAAAGATTCAATTGTCTAACTTAGTTGGATTAGTCCAACCCTTATTTCACTAATTCATGGATATGGTCTTATTCCACTTGGTATTTGGTTATCTCACCACTCCAAGATGAAATGGTTAATCTCCTAATACTTTTAGTTCACAGGTTGTCCTTTATTCTTAATTAGGTAAAGCTAGGATTGATATGAATGGACTCTCTCATTTGGAAAGGACTTCAATGCTAACCTAAGGTTATTCTCCAAAGATAATGATGTGGTCACCAATATCTATGGTTAACATAAATGGGTTCTCTCTCTAGGAAATGTCTTCAATAATATCCTAGGGTTTCCCTGAGATGATGATTTGAATACATGGATGTATATTCAAGGTTTAGTTCAAGGTTTATCATTGATCCTCTAATAAGTAACATAGAACTCTCACTTCTCTAGGTTTGATGTATATTAATATGTAGTAGAGAGGATTATATATTTCTAGAGTTTATCTCCTTGTCTTGCTTCCAAGAATGAAGTAAAATAAATACCATGAGATTCATGGTAGGATCATGGATTAGTTTAAGACATGGAGAAGATAAGTGGAGAATAGTTTCTTCAATTATTGTTACTTGATTTCCAATTACATGGATGTTCACATGTTATGGCTAGGAATATCATGTTGTGATATTTAATAAGATCAGGTAGTTGATCATTGAGTAAAGTGTTGTTGTGTTGATTATTAGTTCCATTTGATCTAACCCCTTAGATCAAATTATCTCTACCCAAAACAAAGTTTTAACAAAGTCACTTTGAGGTTTATAGCGCTTGACTTGATGAGCTACTTCAATTCCACCAAGGTCAAGTGAAACTTCAGTTACTGTGACTGTTTTACTTTAAAGCGCGAAAATTCCCCAGATTTTCTATGCATGAATGCAATGCACACATCTGTTTCCTCTAATTTTGTAACCCCATTACCTGGGATATTACAGATGCGTACTGGATAGCGGTCTATGTACTTTGTCGTAATGCCCTGATTAAATCTCATAGTAGTCATCGTGATATGTATGTGCATTGTTATGCCCTCTCTATTTGTCAATTGCCCAACTGTAATTTGTTCACCCAACATGCCATTTATCTTATGGGAGAGACACCACTAGTGAACTGTGGACCCCGGTCCATTCTTTACATCTGAAATACAATCTACTGCAATACTTGTTCCTTACTGTTCTTCGCAAACAAACATCATCTTCCACACTATACATTTAATCCTTTGTTTACAGCAAGCCGGTGAGATTGACAACCTCACTGTTACGTTGGGGCAAAGTACTTTGATTGTGTTGTGCAGGTTCCACGTTGGCGCCGGAATCCCTGGTGTTGCGCCGCACTACACTCCGTCACCAACGACCTTCACGTGATCCTTGACTCCTACTGGTTCGATAACCTTGGTTTCTTACTGAGGAAAAACTTGCTGCTGTACGCATCACACCTTCCTCTTGGGGTTCCCAACGGACGTGTGTCTTGCACGCCATCAAGCAACGTTTTCTGGCGCCGTTGCCGGGGAGATCAAGACACGCTGCAAGGAGAGTCTCCCACATCCAATCTCTTTACTTTGTTTTTGTCTTGTTTTACTTTATTTTATTTACTGCTTTGTTTGCTCTTTATATCGGAAATACAAAAAAAATTAGTTGCTAGATTTACTTTATTTACTGCCTTGTTTGCTTTCTATATCAAAAATACAAAAAAATTAGTTACTTGCATTTATTTTATTTAGTTTGCTTTATTTACTACTGTTAAAATGAATACTCCTGAGAATACTAAGTTGTGTGACTTCAGTAGCACAAATAATAATGATTTCTTATGCACACCTATTGCTCCACCTGCTACTACAGCAGAATTTTTTGAAATTAAACCTGCTTTACTAAATCTTGTTATGAGAGAGCAATTTTCTGGTGTTAGTTCTGATGATGATGCTGCCCATCTTAATAATTTTGTTGAACTTTGTGAAATGCAAAAGTATAAGGATGTAGATGGTGACGTTATAAAATTAAAAATGTTTCCTTTCTCCTTAAGAGGAAGAGCTAAAGATTGGTTGCTATCTTTGCCTAAGAATAGTATTGATTCATGGACCAAATGTAAGGATGCTTTCATTGGTAGATATTATCCTCCCGCCAAAATTATATCTTTGAGAAGTAGCATAATGAATTTTAAGCAATTGGATAATGAACATGTTGCTCAAGCAAGGGAGAGAATGAAATCTTTGGAAAATAATTGCCCTACCCATGGACTGACTACTTGGATGATCATCCAAACCTTTTATGCAAGATTGAATTTTTCTTCGCGGAACCTATTGGATTCAACTGCTGGAGGTACCTTTATGTCCATCACTTTGGGGGCGGCAACAAAACTTCTTGATAATATGATGATCAATTACTCTTAATGGCACACGGAAAGAGCTCCACAAGGTAAGAAGGTAAATTCTGTTGAAGAAACCTCCTCCTTGAGTGATAAGATTGATGCTATAATGTCTATGCTTGTGAATGGTAGATCTAATGTTGATCCTAATAATGTTTCTTTAGCTTCATTGGTTGCCCAAGAAGAACATGTTGATGTGAACTTCATTAAAAATAATAATTTCAACAACAATGCTTATAGGAATAATTCTGGTAACAACTATATGCCATATCCTTCTGCTAATGGTAATGGTTATGGTAATTCTTATGGTAATTCTTACAACAATAATAGGAGTGTACCCCTGGTCTTGAAGCCATGCTTAAAGAATTTATTAGTACACAAACTGCTTTTAACAAATCTGTTGAAGAAAAGCTTGATAAAATTGATATTCTTGCTTCTAAGGTTGATAGTCTTGCCTCTGATGTTGATCTTTTAAAATTGAAAGTTATGCCTAATGAAGATAAAGATATTAAGTCACTTGCTACAGCAAACGCCATCCAAGTTCGAATTAATGAAAATATTAGATTGATGGCTGAATTGCATGCTAGGTGGGAAAGAGAAGAAAACGAAAAACTTGCTAAAGAGAATAATGTAGCTAAAGTTTGGACTATTACCACCACTAGTAATGTTAATGCTTCACATGTTGCTAAACCTCCTACTATCAATGATAAAATAATTGGTGTTGGCAATGTTTCTACTCCTAGTGCAAAGCCTGCAAAACTGCCTGAAACTGCTGAAATTGCTAAAACTGCTGAAACTGTTTGTGATAAAACTTCTGAAATTTTTCAAAATATTGGGGACAATGATTCCATTGCTGTAGATCATAATGGTTTAGATTTTGATGATTGTCATATCTCTGAAGTTATAAAGTTCTTACAAAAACTTGCTAAAAGTCCCAATGCTAGTGCTATAAATTTGGCCTTTACAAAACATATTACAAATGCTCTCATAAAAGCTAGAGAGGAGAAACTAAAACTTGAAACTTCTATTCCTAGGAAGTTATAATATGGTTGGGAGCCCATCATTAAGATGAGGGTCAATGATTTTGATTGTAATGCTTTATGTGATCTTGGTGCAAGTTATTCTGTTATGCCTACGAAAATCTATGATATGCTTGACTTGCCACCATTGAAAAATTGTTATTTGGATGTTAATCTTGCTGATCATTCTATTAAGAAACCTTTGGGGAGGATTGATAATGTTCGCATTATGGTTAACAATAACCTTGTCCCCATCGATTTTGTTGCCTTGGATATTAAATGCAATGCATCTTGTCCCATTATATTGGGAAGACCTTTTCTTCGAACTGTTGGTGCTACCATTGATATGAAGGAAGGTAATATTAAATATCAATTTCCTCTCAAGAAAGGTATGGAACACTTCCCTAGAAAGGGAATGAAGTTACCTTATGATTCTATTATTAGAACAAATTATGATGTTGATGCTTCATCTCTCGATAATACTTGATTCACACTTTCTGCGCCTAGCTGAAAGGCGCTAAAGAAAAGCTCTTATGGGAGACAACCCATCATTTACTTCTGCACTTTTATTTTATATTTGAGTCTTGGAAGTTTTTACTACTGTAGAAACCTCTCCTTATCTTTATTTTACTGCATTGTTGTGCCAAGTAAAGTCTTTGATAGTAAAGTCAATACTAGATTTGGATTACTGCGCAGAAACAGATTTCTTACTGTCACGAAATTGAGCAGCCCCTTATGTAGGAAATTTAGAAAAATCGGCCAATTTACGTGCGTGATCCTCAGATATGTACGCAACTTTCATTCAATTTGAGCATTTTCATCTGAGCAAGTTAAGTGCCCCAGAAAAATTCGTCTTTACGGACTGTTCTGTTTTGACAGATTCTGCCTTTTATTTCGCATTGCCTGTTTTGCTATGTTTGATGGATTTCTTTGTTCCATTAACTTTCAGTAGATTTGTGCAATATCCAGAAGTGTTAAGAATGATTATGTCACCTCTGAATATATGAATTTTCAATTATGCACTAACCCTCTAATGAGTTTGTTTTGAGTTTGGTGTGGAGGAAGTTTTCAAGGGTCAAGAGAGGAGGATGATACAATATGATCAAGAAGAGTGAAACGTCTAAGCTTGGGGATGCCCCTGTGGTTCATCCCTGCATATTTTAAGAAGACTCAAGCATCTAAGCTTGGGGATGTCCAAGGCATCCCTTCTTCATCGACAACTTATCAGGTCACTGATGACCCACAAGTATAGTGGGTGTATCGTAGTATTTTCGATAAGTAAGAGTGTCGAACCCAACGAGGAGCAGAAGGTGTTGACAAGCAGTTTCGATGAAGGATTCACTGTAAATGCTCACAGACAAGTATTCAGGGGGTTTTGATGTAGCAGTTGAATAAAGTACGAGTAAGTAAAATGCGAGAGTAACAATTGCAGCGAGTGGCCCAATCCTTTTTAGCACAAAGGACAAGCCGGTTTGTTTACTTATAAAGACCAAACGTTCTTGAGGACACACGGGAATTTAGTCTAGTGCTTTCGCTTCATATAGCCGATTAATCTTCATTGTTTTGATAAGTGTTGTGTGGGTGAACCTATGCTAATGCACCGCCCTTCCTAGGACTAATACATACTTGTGATTATACCCCTTGCAAGCATCCGCAACTACAAGAAAGTAATTAAGATAAATCTAACCACAGCCTTAAACTCTGAGATCCTGCTATCCCTCCTGCATCGATATACCAACGGGGGTTTAGGTTTCTGTCACTCCGGCAACCCCACAATTGGCAAACGAGTACAAGATGTATTCCCCTAGGCCCATAAAGGTGAAGTATCATGTAGTCGACGTTCACATGACACCACTAGAAGAATAACACCACAACTTAAATATCATAACATTGAATATTACTCAACCATAATTCACTACTAACATTTAGACTTCACTCATGTCCTCAAGAACCAAACGAACTACTCACGAGACATCATATGGAACATGATCAGAGGTGATATGGTGATGAATAACAATCTGAATATAAACCTTGGTTCAATGGTTTCACTCAATAGCATCAATAACAAGTAGAAATCAATACCGGGAGAGTTTCCCTTATCAAACAATCAAGATCCAACCCAAATTGTTACAGCGGTGACGATGTGCTGCGGTGGAGACGGCGGTGATGATGATGAAGATGATGATGATTGTGATGGAGATGATGTCCAGCTCGATGTCGGTGACGATGGCGTCGATTTCCCCCTTCGGGAGGGAATTTTCCCGGCAGATTTCAGCCTGCCGGAGAGCTCTTTTCTCTCTGGTGTTTTCCACCCCGCAGAGGCGGCTGTGACTCTTCGCGACTATCCTCCGGAGCTTAGGTTTTCGGGACAAAGATGTACGCGAAGGAGAGGAGGCCAGAGGGGGCTGTGGGCCCCTCCTCACAGGGCGGCGCGGCCAGGCCTTGGCCCGCGCCGACCTATGAGGTGGGCCCATGGCGGCCCTCCTCGGCTCCCCCTTCTGGCTCCCTTCGTCTTCTGGAAAAATAGGATTTTCCGTATAATTTCTGTCAATTGTTGATCTTCCGAAATATTGCCTTTTGATGACGCTTTTTCCAGCAGAATCCTGGCTCCTGTGCGCGATCCTCCAATAATCATGAAACATGCAAAATAGATGAAATAACATAAGTATCATCTCCAAATATGAAATATATCAATGAATAACAACAAATTATGATATAAAATAGTGATGCAAAATGGACGTATCAACTCCCCCCAAGCTTAGACTTCGCTTGTCCCCAAGCGAAACTGAACTCGGTAAACAGGACCACATGTTTATGGAGTGAAGAGTCGATAAATGAAATACGGACAAGAAGCATCATATCAATTCACACAAGACATTCTAATGAACAACTTCCTCATATAATTCAACTTGAAACAAGTAGAAGGTAATCACAAATAAAGGTGCATAAAAAATCATAATTGGTGATGGCAAACTTCATTCTTGGTCAGAGAACAATTAACATATTATCTTAAAGCTAATATGGCACAATTTGCATACTCAATCATAATAATCTCCTCATAATCATTGATAACCTTCAAAGCTATATTCATTCAGATAAAACTTGTACTAAACAAGGAAGAATAAAAGACATGATGAAGTAAATCACAATATAGATGGTTTAATCACAACAACTCAAATGCTTGCTTAAGATGGAGGGAAATAGGTTTACTGACTCAACATAAAGTAAAAGATAGGCCCTTCGCAGAGGGAAGCAGGGATTAAATCATGTGCTAGAGCTTTTTCAGTTTTGAAATCATATAAAGAGAATAAAAGTAACAATTTGAGAGGTGTTTGTTGTTTTCAACGAACGGTAGAGGGTTCTCTAACCCCCTTGCCAGACAAACTCTCGAAGACCGGCTCCCATAAAGATTTTTAGTTGACACTCCTTCCAACCTTTACTTTCACAAACCATGGCTAACCGAATCCTCGGGTGCCTGCCAACAATCTCATACCATGAATGAGTGCCCTTTTATTTTAGTTTTATTTAGATGACACTCCTCCCCACCTTTGCTTTCTCAAGCCATGGCTAACCGAATCCTCGGGTGCCATCCAACAATCACATACCATGGAGGAGTGTCTATTTGTAAAATTATGAAAGTTAATTAATTTGGGACTGGGAACCCCATTGCCAGCTCTTTTTGCAAAGTTATTGGATAAGTGGATGAAGCCACTAGTCCATTGGTGAAAGTTGCCCAACAAGATTGAAAGATAAAACACCACATACTTCCTCATGAGCTATAAAACATTGACACAAATAAGAGATAGTAAATTTTGAATTGTTTAAAGGTAGCACACGAAGTATTTACTTGGAATGGCAGGA
Source organism: Lolium perenne (assembly GCF_019359855.2). Taxonomy (NCBI): domain Eukaryota; kingdom Viridiplantae; phylum Streptophyta; class Magnoliopsida; order Poales; family Poaceae; genus Lolium; species Lolium perenne. Next base: position 299,866,738 of record NC_067245.2, read on the forward strand.
AATACCATGTAGTAGGTAGTTATGGTGGACACAAATGCCATAGATTTGGGTTAAAGTATGGATGCACGAGAAGCATTCCCTCTCAGTACAGGTCTTTGGCTAGCAAGGTTAATTAGCAAGCATAAGAGTTGAGGGAAGCACACAAATATACATGTGATAGAAACAATCATGCATCTTCCTTGTAAGCACAAACAATTTTAACTTCAGAATAATAAGCTATGAGCTAACAAGAAAGGAAGACAATGAAACAACTACATGTATTTCTCTTTTCTACTTAAACCTCAAAGTGTTGTTGCTATTGACCAATGCTAAGTTTGCCAAAAACCAAATAGATTTACTCAGTGCTCCCAAAGTGATACCAATACTAATAACAAGATCAATCATATAATAGAGATTGCAAACTAAAATAAGATGTGCAATATGTAAATGATAAGACTTCTCATTAATATTCCATAACGATAACTCACACCAAGGGATACATAGACAACCAACTAAAGGAAAGATACTTCCACACTGCAACCCATCTTATATGATAACTTCCCTACTCATGATATGACGCTACTTGATAGTAAAAAGTAAAAGATAGTGATGACGTGATACCGCGGCACTCCCCCAATCTTGGAACAAACCAAGGGGATGCCAATACCGATGATGAATTACACCTTCGGCGGTGGTGATGATGAATCCTTCCCGCGATTCTTAAAGATCTCCTTCAGCTTCAGCTTCTCAGTTTGGCAGTTCTGCACTAAGACTCGAAGAGATTCATTGTTATCTGAAAGTGGCGGTGGCAGCCTAGTGATGGAAATCGAGTAATATTCCAGCATTCTACGAAGTCGGTAATTCTCTTCCTGAAGTATCTCCACTTCTCTTCTTAGAGCACGGTATTGATCACAAAACTCGTCGGTAACCCGTAGAGCTTCTTCCAACACAGGGAAAGAGTCGAGGCTAGGAGCAGGTGGTAAGGGTCCCTGCAAGTTATGAGAGAAATAACGTCGAGTGTCAATAGATCCCACCAAGATTTGCTTACTCCCAACAGCTTGTTGCTCTTGTTTTGACGACACCCTCTTCACTTCTTCCTCCGAAAACCCCTTGCCCTTGTTGTTGGAGGCCATGGTGCTTCTAGATCAAAGACGGGTCCTGGCAGAAAACAGCTCGAAACAAAACACGTCGAGAAAACGATATACGGACCTCCAGGGGTCCGGGGGGTTATATAGCAGGAATTTTTACGACAAAAGGAAAGTACCAGGTCGAACCAGAGTCGGAGAGGGGCGACGAGGGACTCACCTCATAGGGCGGCACGGCCAGGCTGGGGCCCGCGCCGACCTATGGGGGCACGCCCTCGTGCGTCTCCTCCACTCCGTTTCGATCTCGTAATTTTTCATATTTTCCAAAAACAGCAAAAGCATTGTTCGGAAAGTAAAACGCGAACTTTTTATTACCAGTACTGTTACCTATTCGAAGTCGAACTCTGCCGGACTGTCAATTTGACCTTTGATGAAAGCTTCCGGAGTTTCCACTCGAATAACATCGACATCTTCATTATAAGAATCACCTGAGATATAATTCTTGAGTCTTTGTCCATTCACCACTTGTGTGGCATTGCCTTGGAGAGAGCTAATTTTAATTGCTCCTGAACGATATACCTCTTCAATGACATATGGTCCTTCCCATTTTGAGAGTAATTTCCCTGCAAAGAATCTGAGACGAGACCGATACAATAGGACTTTATCCCCAATATTAAATTCTCTTTTGATAATTCTTCTATCATGCCATTTCTTAACTTTCTCTTTAAAGAGTTTAGCATTTTCATAAGCTTCGCTTCTCCATTCATCTAGAGAACTCAATTGTAGCAACCTCTTCTTACCGGCAAGTTTAGGATCTTTATTTAGTTCTCTTACCGCCCAACAAGCTTTGTGCTCTAGTTCTAAAGGTAAATGACAAGCTTTCCCATAGACCATTTTATACGGTGACATACCCATGGGATTTTTATAAGCAGTTCTATAAGCCCACAATGCTTCCTTCAATTTACTAGCCCAATTCTTTCTAGATTTATTAACAGTCTTTTGCAAGATAGATTTAATCTCTCTATTTGATAGTTCTACTTGCCCACTAGTTTGAGGATGATAAGCGGAAGCAATTCTATGATTAATACCATATTTAGCAAGAGTTTTTCTAAAACCACCATGAATAAAATGAGAACCTCCATCAGTCATAAGATATCTAGGAACTCCAAATCTAGGAAAAATAATATCTAAAAGCATTCTTAAAGAGGTCTCACCATCAGTACTTTTTGTGGGTATGGCTTCCACCCATTTAGTAACATAATCAACAACAATAAGTATATGAGTGTTACCTTCTGAAGAGGGGAAAGGTCCCATGAAGTCAAATCCCCAACAATCGAATGGTTCAATAACAAGAGTATAATTCATAGGCATTTCATTGCGTCTGGAGATATTACCAACCCTTTGACATTCATCACAAGATAAAATAAACTTCCTTGCATCTTTGAAGAGAGTTGGCCAATAAAAACCTGATTGTAGAACCTTTTGCGCGGTTCTATCTCCGGCGTGATGTCCTCCATAAGCACTACCATGACACTTACTCAATATCTCTTGTTGTTCATATTCGGGAACACATCTTCGCAGAATACCATCCACTCCTTCTTTATATAAGTGTGGGTCATCCCAAAAATAATGCCTCAAATCATAAAAGAATTTCCTCCTTTGCTGAGCTGAAAAGGTTGGAGGCAAGTACTTGGAAACAATAAAGTTAGCATAATCAGCATACCAAGGACTATCTCGCGAGCTCACCTTTATTACAGCCAATTGTTCATTTGGAAAACTATCATTAACAGGAACATGATCATAAGCAATATTTTCCAATCTAGATAAATTATCAGCAATAGGATTATCAGCACCTTTCCTATCTATAATATGTAAATCAAATTCTTGCAACAGAAGCACCCATCTAATAAGCCTTGGCCTAGCATCTTTCTTTTGCATTAGGTATCTAATTGCAGCATGATCAGTATGAATTGTAACTTTTGAATCAAAAATATAGGATCTAAACTTGTCACAAGCAAAGACTACAGCTAACAATTCTTTTTCAGTTGTAGCATAATTTCTTTGAGCAGCATCAAGAGTTTTACTAGCATAATGAATAACATTCAATTTTTTATCTACTTGCTGTCCAAGAACAGCACCTACAGCAAAATCACTAGCATCACACATAATTTCAAAAGGTAAGTTCCAATCAGGAGGTTCAACTATAGGAGCAGTTGTTAAGGCTTTCTTTAGAGTTTCAAAAGCTTCCTTACAATCATCATCAAAAACAAAAGGTACATCTTTTTGAAGAAGATTAGTAAGAGGTTTTGAAATCTTGGAGAAGTCTTTAATAAATCTCCTATAAAACCCAGCATGACCAAGAACACTACGAATACCTTTAACATCCCTGGGATAGGGCATCTTCTCAATTGCTTCAACTTTAGCTCTATCAACTTCAATACCTCTCTCAGAAATTTTATGTCCCAATACAATTCCTTCATTAACCATAAAGTGGCATTTCTCCCAGTTAAGAACAAGGTTAGTTTCTTCACATCTCTGCAAAACTTTCTCAAGGTTCCGCAAGCAATTATCAAAAGAATTCCCATAGACAGAAAAATCATCCATGAATACCTCTACAATATTCTCGCAAAAGCCATGAAAAATAGCAGACATGCATCTTTGAAAAGTAGCAGGAGCATTACATAAACCAAAAGGCATACGTCTATAAGCATAAGTTCCATAGGGACAAGTGAAAGTGGTTTTCTCTTGATCCTTAGTTTTAACAGCAATTTGTGAAAACCTAGAATAACCATCAAGAAAGCAAAAATGAGTATTCTTAGACAACCTTTCTAACATTTGATCAATAAAAGGTAAAGGGTAATGATCTTTCTTAGTAACCTTATTAACTTTTCGATAATCAATGCACATTCTATACCCTACAACTACTCTTTGAGGTATGAGCTCATCGTTATCATTAGGTACAACGGTCATTCCTCCTTTCTTAGGAACGCAATGCACAGGACTAACCCATCTACTATCAACAATAGGATATATAATACCAGCTTCAAGAAGTTTTAATACCTCATTCCTTACCACATCCTTCATTTTAGGAATTAGACGACGCTGATGTTCAACAACGGGCTTTGCATCATCTTCCATATTAATGGCATGTTGGCAAATAGAGGGAGAAATCCCCTTCAAGTCATCAAGAGTGTAGCCAATAGCTCCTCGGTGTTTCTTCAATATTTCCAATAACCTTTCTTCCTCAAACTCTGAAATCTTAGAACTAATAATAACATGATATATTTTCTTATCATCAATATGAGCATACTTAAGATTATCAGGCAATGGTTTTAAATCAAAAACAGGATGTTCCTTTGGTGGCAACCGGTAAATCATGCTTAAGAATAGGTTGACGAAGGAAAATTTCATCAAGCTCATTTCTTTCTTCCCTAAAAACTTCACTCTCACTATTCTCCAAATGTTGCTGCAAAGGATTATTAGGAGCAAGAGCAATAGATGAACACTGTTCAACTCTAAAATCATTATTAGGCGAATCAGCTTCATTAGGAGTTTTGGCAAATTTGGAGAAATTAAACTCATAAGATTCACCAGCAAATTTAGTCAAAATTTTCTCTTTCTTGCAATCTATAACAGCTTCACAAGTATTTAGAAAAGGTCTACCAAAAATGATAGGACAATACTTACTAGCAGCAGAACCAAATACCAAAAAGTCAGCAGGATATTTAATTTTACCACATAGAACTTCCACATCTCGAACAATACTAATTGGAGAGATAGTTTCTCTATTAGCCAGCCGAATAACCACATCAATATCTTCAAGTTCACAAGAACCAATTTCGTGCATAATCTCCGTGTAAAGCTCATAAGGAATAGCACTAATACTTGCACCAATATCGCATAAACCATAATAACAATGATCACCAATTCTAACTGATAGCATATGAACACTAGCTTTCCTAGACTTATTAGGATGTGAAACAATATTAGAAGCATCTTCACAGAAAATAATATGACCATCTTCCACATTTTCAGTCACAAGATCTTTAACTATTGCAATAGCAGGTTCAACTTTTATTTGCTCTTCAGGTTCTATAGGTTTCTTTTCACTTTTATTAACCACACTATTTATAACAGAGTACTCCTTCATTTTAGCAGGAAAAGGAGTTTTTTCAATATAAGCTTCAGGAATAACATGATCAACAGTTTCAACTACAACACATTTATTTATAGATGAATCAATTCTATCTTTATACGGTTCATGATACTTATCAAAATTCTTCTTAGGCAATTCATAATGAGAGGCAAAAGCTTTATAAAGATTTGCAGCAACTTGAGAATCAAGACCATAAGTAGCACTCATATTACGAAATTTATCAGTATCCATAAAAGCTTTAATGCATTTATAATCATAATTTATACCTGATTCTCTATCCTTGTCGTTCTCCCATCCTTCAGTATTCTCCTGGATCCGATTAAGAAGGTCCCTTTTAAACTCTTCTTTGTTGCGTGTAAATGATCCAGAACAAGAAGTATCCAGCAAGGTCTTATCTTGAAAAGAAAGTCTTGCATAGAAATTATCAATGATAACATTACCAGGAAGCTCATGAATGGGGCATTTGAGTATTAAAGACTTCAATCTCCCCCACGCTTGGGCAATACTCTCTCCATCATGAGGCCAAAAATTATATATGCGGTTCCGGTCTTTGTGAATTTCACTTGGAGGATAGAACTTAGAATAAAATCGGGGCACAATATCATTCCATTCAAGAGAATCCCCATCATCCAGTAATTTATACCAATGCGCCGCTTTACCAGACAACGATATAGAGAATATTTTCTTCCTCACTTCATCCATAGCAATAACTGCACACTTGAATAAACCGCATAATTCATGTAAGAACAGTAAATGATCTCCAGGATGGACAGTTCCATCCCCTGTATAACGGTTATCCACAACACGTTCAATAATTTTCATAGGTATTTTGTATGGAACCTCTTCCTCGCCTGGCGCCTCATCCACTACCTTTGCAGTAGTAGTAGATTTTCCAAATAAAAATTCAAGAGAAGATCTCTCCATAATGAATTATAGCAGCATGCAGAAATAAAATCAGCACAAACAGTAAAAGTTTCCCTAACCAATTCCACTTACCAATAGCGCTTCACTCCCCGGCAACGGCGCCAGAAAATAGTCTTGATGACCCACAAGTATAGGGGTTGTATCGTAGTATTTTCGATAAGTAAGAGTGTCGAACCCAACGAGGAGCAGAAGGTGTTGACAAGCAGTTTCGATGAAGGATTCACTGTAAATGCTCAGAGACAAGTATTCAGGGGGTTTTGATGTAGCAGTTGAATAAAGTACGAGTAAGTAAAATGCGAGAGTAACAATTGCAACCAGTGGCCCAATCCTTTTTAGCACAAAGGACAAGCCGGTTTGTTTACTTATAAAGACCAAACGTTCTTGAGGACACACGGGAATTTAGTCTAGTGCTTTCGCTTCATATAGCCGATTAATCTTCATTGTTTTGATAAGTGTTGTGTGGGTGAACTTATGCTAATGCACCACCCTTCCTAGGACTAATACATACTTGTGATTATACCCCTTGCAAGCATCCGCAACTACAAGAAAGTAATTAAGATAATCTAACCACAGCCTTAAACTCTGAGATCCTGCTATCCCTCCTGCATCGATATACCAACGGGGGTTTAGGTTTCTGTCACTCCGGCAACCCCGCAATTGGCAAACGAGTACAAGATGTATTCCCCTAGGCCCATAAAGGTGAAGTATCATGTAGTCGACGTTCACATGACACCACTAGAAGAATAACACCACAACTTAAATATCATAACATTGAATATTACTCAACCATAATTCACTACTAACATTTAGACTTCACCCATGTCCTCAAGAACCAAACGAACTACTCACGAGACATCATATGGAACATAATCAGAGGTGATATGATGATGAATAACATTCTGAATATAAACCTTGGTTAAATGGTTTCACTCAATAGCATCAATAACAAGTAGAAATCAATACCGGGAGAGTTTCCCCTATCAAACAATCAAGATCCAACCCAAATTGTTACAGCGGTGACGATGTGCTGCGGTGGAGACGGCGGTGATGATGTTGAAGATGATGATGATGGTGATGGAGATGATGTCCAGCTCGATGTCGGTGACGATGGCGTCGATTTCCCCCTCCGGGAGGGAATTTCCCCGGCAGATTTCAGCCTGCCGGAGAGCTCTTTTCTCTCTGGTGTTTTCCGCCCCGCAGAGGCGGCTGTGACTCTTCACGACTATCCTCCGGAGTTTAGGTTTTCGGGACGAAGATGTACGCGAAGGAGAGGAGGCCAGAGGGGGCTGTGGGCCCCCTCCTCACAGGGCGGTGCGGCCAGGCCTTGGCCCGCGCCGGCCTATGAGGTGGGCCCATGGCGGCCCTCCTCGGCTCCCCCTTCTGGCTCCCTTCGTCTTCTGGAAAAATAGGATTTTCCGTATAATTTCTGTCAATTGTTGATCTTCCGAAATATTGCCTTCTGACGACGCTTTTTCCAGCAGAATCCTGGCTCCTGTGCGCGATCCTCCGATAATCATGAAACATGCAAAATAGATGAAATAACATAAGTATCATCTCCAAATATGAAATATATCAATGAATAACAGCAAATTATGATATAAAATAGTGATGCAAAATGGACGTATCAGTCACCTCTAGTGAAACTATATTTTTATTCCGTCACATCTTATGTGCTTTACTTGGAGCGTCTGTTTGTTTTTATTTTTGTTTTTGTTTGAATAAAATCGGATCCTAACATTCTTTGTTTGGGAGAGAGACACGCTCCGCTGTTTCGTATGAACACATATGTTCTTAGTTTTACTCTTAATGTTCATGGCGAAGGTTGAAACTGCTTCGTTCATTGTTATATGGTTGGAAACAGAAAATGCTTCATGTGGTAATTGGTATAATGTCTTGAATAATTTGATACGTGGCAATTGTTGTGCTCATATAGATCATGTTTAAGCTCTTGCATCATGTACTTTGTACCTATTAATGAAGAACTACATAGAGCTTGTTAAAATTTGGTTTGCATGATTGGTCTCTAGAGTCTAGATATTTTCTGGTTAAGGTGTTTGAACAACAAGGAAGACGCTGTAGAGTCTTATAATGCTTGAAATATGTGCTTATGTAAGTTTTGCTGTACCGTTTTATACTTGAGTTTGCTTCAAACAACCTTGCTAGCCTAGCCTTGTATTGAGAGGAATTCTTCTCGTGCATCCAAATCCTTGAGCCAAAAACTATGCCATTTGTGTCCACCATACCTACCTACTACATGGTATTTCTCTGCCATTCCAAAGTAAATTACTTGAGTGCTACCTTTAAAAATTCTATCCTTTGTCTTTGCAATATATAGCTCATGGGAAAATAGCCTTAAAAACTATTGTGGTGAAGAATATGTAGTTATGTATCTTATTTCTTAATAAGTTGCTTGTTGAGCGGTAACCATGCTTCTGGGGACGCCATCAACTATTTCACCTTTGTTGAATATCATGTGAGTTGCTATGCATGTTCTTCTTGTCTGAAGTAAGGGTGATTTATCATGATCAAATGGTTTGAGTATGCATATTGTTAGAGAAGAACATTGGGCCGCTAACTAAAGCCATGATCCATCGTGGAAGTTTCAGTTTGGACAATTAATCCTCAATCTCTTATGAGAATATTATCTGTTGTTGAATGCTTATGCATTAAAGAGGAGTCCATTATCTGTTGTCTATGTTGTCCCGGTATGGATGTCTAAGTTGAGAATAATCAAAAAAGAGAAATCAAATGCGATCTTTCTCCTTAGACCTTTGTACATGCGGCATAGAGGTACCCCTTTGTGACACTTGGTTGAAACATATGTTATGCAATGATAATCCATGTAAATCCAAGCTAATTAGGACAAGGTGCGAGCACTATTGGTAATCTATGCATGAGGCTTGCAACTTATAGGATATCTTATACATAACACATATGATTTATTACTACCGTTGACAAAATTGTTTCTATGTTTTCAAAATGAAAAGCTCTAGCACAAAAATAGTAATCCATGCACTACAAGAAAAGTTCTGATAGACAACGTCTCAAAATCGTCCGCTAAGGGGTATTTTTCGTCGCCTATGGGCCTAACCCGACGATATGGGTTCTGTTGTGGAAACTGCGTCAGGCAAAGTCCTACGACGATTTTTTCGGTCCGTCGCGCTTGGGCGCCCTTCCGCCACGGAAAATCGGACCGTTGCCCAAGTGTTTCCGGGAGCCCGTTGACTGCTGACGTCATGCAAACTGACACGTGGCAGACACCGTTAACTGGCACTTAACGGCGTTAACCGGCTGAAACCCCGTGGTAGATGGTAGGCCCACACGAGGCCTGCCACGTCTTAAGCGGGCCGGCCCATTAAGTTTGCGGGCCGGGCCAGCTGACTTAGTTTGACCGGTCAACTATATAGCTGGGCTGGTCCATTAGTTACGTGGGCCGGGCCTAACCTCTAAGGTTGACTGGTCAAAACTTTAATGGGCCGGCCCACTAAGCATGTGGGCCGGGCCGAATGCACTCGATTGACCGGTCAACAGGCAAAAGGGCCGGCCCACAAGACATGTGGGACCCACTTTCCTGGTATCGGGCCGGCCCATTTACAAAGTGGGGTCCACATTAAAGCAACTGGGCCGGCCCAAGAAGTTATTGGGCCGGCCCAATTAGCATGTGGGTCCCACTTTCTCGCTATCGGTAGGCCCATTTAGTACGTGGGGTCCACATTTGATCAAATGGGTTGGCCCAACAAGCCAGTGGGCCGGGCCAAAAGCACCGGTGGGTCCCACTTTCCTGTTAAAGGGCCAGCCCATTTAGTATGTGGGGTCCACCATATAGCAAGTGGGCCGGCCCAACAAGATAGTGGGCCGGGCCAAAAACACAGGTGGGTCCCACTTTCCAGTTAAAGGGCTGGCCCATTTAGTATGTGGGGTCCACCATATAGCAAGTGGGCCGGCCCAACAAGATAGTGGGCCGCGCCAAAACACTGGTGGGTCCCACTTTCCTGTTAAAGGGCCGACCCATTTAGTATGTGGGGTCCACCGTATAGCAAGTGGGCCAGCCCAACACGCTAATGGGCCGGGCCAAAAACACAGGTGGGTCCCACTTTCCTGTTAAAAGGCCGGCCCATTTAGTATGTGGGGTCCACCATATAGCAAGTGGGCCGGCCCAACACGCTAGTGGGCCGGGCCAAAAACACAGGTGGGTCCCACTTTCGTCTTAAAGGGCCGGCCCGTTTAGTATGTGGGGACCACCACAAAAGCAATTGGGCTGGCCCAACTAGTTAGTGGGCCGGCCCAGTAGTGGGTGGGGTCCACCTTAAAGCAAGTGGGCCGGCCCAATAAAAGTGTGGGGTCCACAGTAAATCAAGTGGGCTGGCCCAATAAGTAAGTGGGCCAGCCCGTTTAGTTGCTGTTTATATGCCGGCGTAATAGGCGCTTTAGGATTTTGCGGGCCGGCACATATGTGATTTCGCTTAATTGGGCCGTTTAAGGGATGGGAATTCGTGATTTAGATACTGAGAATATTTACGCAGCATTGATTTTACGTCGGATAGCCTCACTTACCACAAGCACCAAAGAAAAAATGCGCGAAAGAACTATAAAAACTAACTAAATATTACATCAGCTGCAAGGCATTGAAAAAATATTACAGAACCCAGAGAAATTGAATGGTAATTAAACCTAGCAATACAATGAAGGGATCCGGCAATCTTTTAAGTTGTCCATGCAGCACCTATATCCGAAACAAAGACATTACAAGTTAAGACAGCAACAATGGAAAGGCAAAGACACTACAATATTGTTTGCCAAAGAATTTGGAACTCATCATTTCGTTGTTATAACAAGATCATTGTAATGCGCACAATAAGCAAACAAAGAGTGCATGCCGCATACCAACAGCCAATATAACGAGCATGTTAGAATGAAGCTGAGACTTACTCTTTGTCGAGTCCCATGCAAACCAACATGTTCGGGGAGTACAAAATTGGCATGAACAACATAGTAGCGAGGCTATAAATTTTGTAACAACGACTGAGCAAGATGAAGTTATGATGGCTACATCTACAGAGCAGGGAATGTAAACCAAAAATAGAAGTTACGATGGCAAAAGTTAAAGAGGAGGGAATGTGAACCAACATGTGCCAAGTGCAATTACTTCATTTTGGCCGTGAACTAAATAATACTCCTGAACTTATAGTGAAGGGGATGCAAATCAAGATGTTTCGGGATATAAACTTGTAATGAGCAACACATAGAGGATAGTTAATGCTTGGAGCTTAGGATGGACCAGATACGTAATATAGTGGGATCACGTGAACTTGTATAAGAGGGAATGCAAACCAAAATGTTCAGCTTTCCATATGTGAGCGTCATGCCAAGTCGAGAAACAAGTCAATAATGCAGCTTTTGAAGAACAAGATGGCACGCAAAATTATTATCTAGTAGTATGACAAGTTTATTTGTACTACAGGCTAGATAGCAGAGTGATAGCATGCCAAACTAAGTCCTTACTTTGTTAGCTTACAATGAACTAGATACAAAAAATGGCATCACCTGTAGTACAGGGAATGCAAGCCAACATGTTCATGGAGTAAAAAATTGGCACAAACAACATAGTAGCAGGCCATAATTTTTGTAACAACGACTGAGCAAGATAAAGTTATGATGGCTAGATCTACAGAGCAGGGAATGTAAACCAAATATAGAAGTTACGATGCCAAAAGCTATAGAGCAGGGAATGCGAACCAACATGTGCAATTACTTAAAATTGGCCATGAACTAAATAATAGCAGGATGTTACTATAATACCTATAATTTTTGTAACAACGACTGAGCAAGATAGAAGTTATGATGGCTACATCTACAGAGCAGGGAATGCAAACCAAAATGTTCAATCGCTTAAAGTTAGCAATGAAGTAGAAAATAGCAACGTGTTACGGTCATAGCTAGGAATGAACTAAAAGAGCTTCAGACAAACAAGCATCTGAACCCAGAACATGGCGCTAAAACAAGGGACTTACATTAGGAGAAGCACTCTGTGGGAGTCACAGCAGATCTTCCAGGGGTTGATAGATCCGGTGATGAAGTGCGCTACATGTGCTACTTGGGGTTGGAGAGACGGCCATTACACTTCATGATTACTCATCTCATCTGCAAAAACGTAACGGCGCGTCGTTAGCACAAACAGGTTCCCCCAAGATTAAACAAGAACTTGCAGGCAAGCAATAGAAAAGCGACAGTAGAAGAGTTTAGATCATGCACGGCGCGGGTGAAGCAGATCCGGTTCGTGCACAGCGGTGTCGGTGAGCAAGATCCGATGCGGTGGACGACGGATCCGGTGAAGCGGCTCCGGTGGGGTGGACGATACCGCAGCTGAAGTGACTGCGGTAGACTGCTAGATGAGCATATGGTTTCGAGGTTCGGCGGGGATGATCCGATCCGGTTGATGACGGCGTCGATGAAGCGGCTCCGGCAGGCAGCCGAATGACGAGGATCGCGAGGGCTCGGGTAGGCCAGGGAAGTCCGGCGGGGATGTTCCGGTGCGGTGGTCGTGGAGGTGGGAGAGAGGGACTTGGGAAGTTCCGGTGGGTGGTCTGAGGGAAATGAACTTTTTTTGGGAGGGTTTCCGGGCTAGGGAGGTGGTGATCCAAAAAATGACGGGCAGACCCCCCCACCAACCGACTTTGCTGTCATCTCCACAGGGGTAGAATGGGAATTTGGAAGCGTGTGAAATTTTTGTATTTTGTAGGCGGGAAGTTTCGCCGCTATGAGATTTTGAATTTCGCTAAGGTCCAAGTATAATGATAAAAAATTGTGAGACCGTACTAGTACCTCTGTTCAAGGCCGAGTGCAAAATCAAATCATCGTCACCTTGAATATTGGTCACTACCATGGTCATGATCTATCTCTGAAATTAGCGTATCCGCTATATCTTGCAAAGTATAATGATAAAAAAATTGTGAGACCGTACTAGTACTTCTATTCTAGGCCGAGTGCAACATCAAATCATCATCACGTTGAAAATTTGTTACCATGATCATGATCTATCTCTGAAATTGGCGCATCCGCTATATCTTTCAAAGTATAATGATAATAAAAATTGTGAGACCATACTAGTACTTCTGTTCAAGTTCGAGTGCAACATCAAATCATCATCACGTTGAAAATTTGTTACCATGATCATGATCTACCTCTGAAAATGGGCGCATCCGCTAAAACTTGCAAAGTATAATGATACAAAATTGTGAGACCGTACTAGTACTTATGTTCAAGGTCGAGTGCAACATCAAATCATCATTACATTGAAAAGTGTGTTATCATGATCACGATCTATCTCTGAATTTGGCGCATCCGCTAAATCTCGCAAAGTATAATGATAAAAAAATTGTGAGACTATACTAGTACTTCTGTTCAAGTTCGAGTGCAACATCAAATCATCATCACGTTGAAAATTTGTTACCATGATCATGATCTATCTCGCTCTGCTCTAAAAAATTGTGAGACTGTACTAGTACTTCTGTTCAAGTTCGAGTGCAACATCAAATCATCATCACGTTGAAAATTTGTTACCATGATCATGATCTATCTCTGAATTTGGCGCATCTGCTAAATCTTGCAAAGTATAATGATAAAGAAATTGTAAGACAGTAGTAGTACTTCTGTTCAAGGTCGAGTGCAACATCAAATCATCATCACGTTGAAAATTTGTTACCATGATCCTCTGAAAATGGGCGCATCCGCTAAAACTTGCAAAGTATAATGATACAAAATTGTGAGACCGTACTAGTACTTATGTTCAAGGTCTAGTGCAACATCAAATCATCATTACATTGAAAATTGTGTTACCATGATCATGATCTATCTCTGAATTTGGCGCATCCGCTAAATCTCGCAAAGTATAATGATAAAAAAATTGTGAGACTGTACAAGTACTTATGTTCAAGGCCGAGTGCAGGATCAAATCATCATCATGTTGAAATTTGTTACAACGATCATGACATATCTCTAAAATTGGCGCATCCGCTAAATCTTGCACGTGGCGCATCTCGGTGCGGAGCAACAAGCCGGTGCTATCAAGGTTGAGGCGTCGGTAGCGTCATCGGGCTCTCCTCTTTTGATAGATCTTCTACATTGCGTGGCGCACCGCCCACCGAGAAGCAGTCACATGTGAGATCGAGGTGGAGACGTCGCCGACATCCTCGAGGCGCGACCGCCCTTCTACGAGCCAGAGTCGACTCAAGGTATGAATCCATGCGCTGTCGCGTCCCTTCTGCATATGAAGTGGGATGCCTTAGATTTATTGTTCTTCTCTTACGATTATTTCTAGCCGGACATGTGTGCTCTTTCTCTGAATATATTGCTTGAAAAGCTAACCAAGTTACTTAAATTCACTTCGTTCTTAATCTTGCGTGCTAATTTTGTTATTTTTCTTGTGAGTGGTGCGCGCAAGGAAATTTATTTCTGGGTGTGCTGAGCTGTTAGGCCTAAGTCGAAATCCTCAGCTAAACAAGGCCTCAGCTTAACACATAAAAAGGTGTTCAATCTCGCCCACAATGTCCTCTTCTTTCCTCTTCCTTTATTGGAACTTGTTTTGCAGACAAGGAAAGTCGCACGTGTAATGTGAGTAAAACCCTCTTAGCCAAAATCAGCTACGAGCAAGATTTTATGTATTGTAGATTCCCCAATTGACTCTCATCCCCAATGTAGTCTTTTTTATGTCAGTATAGACTTCTTTACTGGATGTATACTATCGTACATGGCATGCATTTGCCTAATGAGGAGCATTGTATTGCCATTCTAGCCAACTTTGATCGATCTGTCAAGCTTCATGCACGAGATGCCATGTTTAATTTACTCCCTCGCTCCGATCCATATTTCTTGGTGTAAAATGAATGTAAATCGGAGGGAGTACTCTTCTTAGATAGTACTATACCAGTTCAAAAAAAAGTACTGTACTACTACATCACAAATGCATCAAAAGAGTACTACATCACAAGACCACCACGGTTGTACTAGTAGAGTTTAATGCTTAACTTCCAAAGGGAATAAGATTACACATATGAACTTTAAACAGGCGTTGTCCGATGTCTGCTTGTTTGGGAGCACAACATAAATAATACTACCCCCGTCCATACATAAGTGACTAAACTTTGTCTGAAGATGGTTTCATCTATATATGTTTTTAGTGTGTAGATACATCCGTATCTTGAAGGAAAAAGGTGAGCCGCTAACTTTTTGAATAGAGTGAGTAATACAATTCGGATAAACAATGGTGTAGTAAAACAAATACTCCTGCCCATCATAAAACAAAACACGGCGACTCAAATATATGTACAGATCAGAAAAAAGGTTTCATCAGAACCCGAACATATACATGCAGAGATGACCGTTTGATCACATAAAACAAAGGTTTCGTGGCAAATTTATGCCCCCAAAACAAGCAGACGTAGGACAGCGCCAACGTACTAGCAGCTAGCACTATGGAGCTGCAGTACAAACAAATGGTGCAGCGACATTTCCACCAGAACGAAAACTAAAAGACATCAGACCAAACAAAAGCTGGGCTATCACTTCTTGCCCAAACAAGCCTTGCTCCTTCATATGCGACTTCCTTTTCTCTTATGGATGTTGAACTTTGAATTAGATGGGTTCCTGACAGCGCGTTCTTTTTCGTGTCCTTGATGTTGCACTGCGGATCAGGTCGGTTCTTGTCGGGAAATGAACAAATTGATCAGCAAAAGTCATATGTAAATGAATGCAAAGGTTACATATGAATGACTAACCCGGTCTAACTGAGTAGGGATGTAAAGTGCACCAACGTCTAGCAGAATTGTACTTTCTCCACTGCCAGTTGCTCATATCTAATTGGAATACTCCCTCCTTTTGCCCGTACAACCAGCTCATTTTTGTCCTCAAATACGCAGAGTAACCTTACTGCATGTTTCCAATTGTATGGAAATGATGTGTCAAGGCCAAAAAAAGTATCCAATTCAAAATTTATATGACATGTCCATGACTCGTGATCGCCTGTTGATGATCTTGTACTGACCCATGTTTGTAGGGTGAAGTCTCTTATAACAGCAAGGGCAACATCTCCATTATGTCCCTTGAAGATGTGAATGTTAAGCATGAATATATCATGCATCTCATGAGGGCACTGAATATATTTCAGAGCCTTCTTTGCATGGTCAAGCTCAATGATATATCTAGACTTCGTTGGCCAGTACAAAATACCCCCTATGAGAGTTGCCGGTCTACGGTCAATCTCTGACAGCATCGGAGTTGATCGAGCTAGAAACTCCCATTCTTTTGAATCTGGTGAGTAGATATGAGCCTGTGCATCGTAACGTTTAGTTGTTATCCAAACAACCGAGAACTTGCCACAATGTGTAAACGGTTCAGAGTTGTTTCTCGAACAGAGAATTGAGGTGCTGCTTTCAATTGTGTGATTGCGCCACAATGGTGGTTCTGGTATCGCTGTGAGAACTTGCCTAATTGGATCCCAGTGATATATACCCACTTTGGATACATTAGAATGGAGTAGCACCATACCATCGCGGCATCCCAGGACATAGATTTTGGGACCGTTCACTTGAGACGGGATTGCCAGCATCTTCAAGATGGCCGGGTGAAGATCATGCTCTGTGATGAATCGATTGTCCTCGGAGTTGTTGGTGAAAAACCCTAGTAACGGGTTTCCTCCGTTGTGTGACACTGATTAGCTTTCTGAAATAATTGCTTCCCATACATTGCCTCCATGCTTTCTTGGTGCCTGATGCAGCTAGTAAGCAGGTTGGATGGGGAGGAAGCCTGACAAGAATCTGAGAGACTACATCTCCAGGCAGATCGTTGATTGTTGTGGGTGTCCTTCGACTGAAGCTGGTAGGATTATGCAAATCGCACGATGCATCGTCAAAATTATGTAAACAGCACACTGCATCATCTATTTTTTAAAACAAAATGCAACATCTAATTTGACTAAGCAGCAAAATGCATCATCTAATTCATCATCAAAGTTTCCTAAACTGCACGGTGCATCAGCAAAATCAAAATAGTGTAAACAGCACAATGCATCAGCAAAATCAAAATAATGTAAACAGGACAATGCATCAGCAAAATCAAAATAATGTGAACAGCACAATGCATCAGCAAAATCAAAATATTGTAAACAGGACAATGCAATTGTAATCCTGTTGCATAATCAATGAAGCCCTTAATTTGCTATAAAAAATCACCACAAAAATAGGACGCACCAACGGAAGGCAATCTCGCATATACAGTAATAATTGCTAACGTGTCAACACGATTGGAGGAAAAAGAGACCTCTACAGGACCCAAAACGCTGTGGTAACATCAGATGGGGTTAGCTTTGATATAGGTAATAAAATGTAAACAGCACAATACATCATCTAAGTTGACAGCAAAATTCTTCATCGAAATTTCCCACACTGTTCAAGGAATCAGAAAAATTACCTAAAAGGCTAAAAGAGCAAAATGCATCATCAGAGTAAAATATATGTAAACAGTACAATGCATCATCCAACTTTTGGCTAAACAGCAGAGAGCATTAGCTAGGTTGACAGAAAAAAAAAACAAAAAAAAAACATGAAAAATTCCTGAAGAGGTGAGTGCATCAGAAAAATTACTACCTAAAAAGCATAATGAATCACCCAAATTACAAAAGAAGCAGAATGCATCATCAAAAATACAAAAACATCTCAATGCATCATCACGTCTGGTTTGGGCAAAAAACCCAATCCACCAGATCTAACCTCATTGCAGTTGGGGAAGGTAGAACTTACAAAGGGGTTGACGAGTCACGATCATATGCAACAAGCGCCGCCTTAGATGAAGTCACCATCCAAGCTCTCGACGCGTTCAAAGCAGCCAGCTTCGAAGCCTCCGACGGTTCTCCCGGCTGCGCTGCCAAAACTCTCGAAGCACGCGCCAAGACTTTCCAACAAAATGCAGCTTCGATACGAGCATTTGCCAGCGCCACAGCGCCCGGGCCCGTCCTAGCCACCGCCTTCGCCTTTGCCTCCGCATCCGCATCCGCATCCGCATCCGCTTTACATGTCTCCGCCGATGCATGCAGAGCATCCGTCTCCGCTTTCCATGTATCCGCCGACGCAGTGTAGGCATCGAGCGACGCCGTTTTCATTTCCTAGAAAACCCAATAAGTTACTCACATTGCATTCCCCAAATTAAGGTTATATCGAACACAATGACCGATGAACCTCTGTACTCGCCGGAGGTTGGAGATGTACATACCTGCGAAGATCGGTCCGGTGGTGCTTGACGGTGGTGCGTCGGGGACGGGGGAGAACTCGGCGGGGAGAATGGTGGCGTGGCCCAAGACGGCGGCGCGGAGAGGGGCGACGGTGCGGTCATCGAACCTCGGCAGACAGTATTTTGTATATATATATGAGAAGAAGAATAAAGTCTGGTCGAATGAGGCAGCGCGACCGGCAGAGTACAACCGAAGGCTACTAGTGCTACCTTGGAGTATTGTAGTAATATAACATAATAAAAATAATAGCCTTGTTTAAACCACTCTTGTCAGTGTGGCATCGCGTCCAAATTTAATGCATTCTGTGGAAATCGGAATAATGCTGTAAAAACTCTCATACTAGTGTGGTATATAGCATGCACCGACACTTTTCAACAAAATGTCGTCTCCATTTCATAGGAGACTGCTTGCACACTGGGATACGATGCTGACATGACGAAGGGCGCAGAAGTATTTTGGAGTATTTCATTCGAGCAGATCGGGGCGACGGTGCGTCTTTGGAGAGAATACCGTGTGGTGTGTCTTTGGAGGGAATACCGTATGTACTTAGGAGTATTTCATTCGAGCAGACTGCTTGCACACTGGGATACGATGCTGACATGATGAAGGGCGTAGAAGTTTGCGAAAATGGTTGTACTACCATCCGACCATTAGTATAATCATTGCGCGATAGCTTACACGAGAAGGAAAAGAGCCGAACAGCTGTGGATAATAAAAGCATTTGGCTCTTCGAGGATCCTTCTTCTCTTTGCCTTCTCAAAGGAGTACTACTATTGTAATCTTTTTTTGTTTTTCTGGGACCTTCGGGTCCCTTCCCCGTTGAAAAGTGAAGTGTTTCGAATACATTCATATGCCTATGTTTCTATTTTTACAAGCAAATAAATAACAAAGGATGACTCAATGCACAAGTTGATCTCATTTTGAATTTTTTTTAAACTTCTTCTATTGTATTCAAATTTGATTAGAAGGAGTCGATCGATTGTACATGCCAATCGTATAGCTTGGTGGGTGGATTGGCATTTGAAGTTTGGTCATTGTGTTCTTGTTTGTTACCACCCTCGCAAGGCACGTCCAAGTATTTCCTGTCAGAATTTATGGCATGTATGTAGTTAAATAACCAACATTATTTCAATTATGAGTTTAATTACTAGGCAAAAGCTTAAAAATCCATATATAGTTGCAGATTAAGATGAACAAATCCTTGAACCTATATCTACAAAATTGATGGCACTAACACATCCTACCAAGCGGAAAGCATGTCTACCCTACTGCTTCCAAAAGGTGGAATTATGACAATAATGTGCAACTGTTAAAATTTGGTAGCCCTCCTTCACAAATAACACACATCTAGCCATTTTTGTAGAGTAATAAAAAAGGGAAATCATTCTTTCATGCATGCATATAATTGTTAGAATCTCTTGTTTGTGAAGTTGCTTAAAATATGATCTCTTCCAAACTTGAGGTCATATGATAACTAAAAAGTTTTGTATGGCGGGATTTTGCATCAAAGTACATGCGCACAATACTCACTTGTGGGCAGAAAGCCAAACAAACTCATATTACTAGGTTTGTATTAATTTGTTCTAGAAATTTCACCATCACACATGATTTTGTGCTTGCGTTAATTTTACTTAAAAAACTTCTTCCAAATTCAAATTTTCTTCAAACATGCCAACGGTACATGTCTACCAATTAATAATTAAGGGTACACCACACGTACTGCCTCGTAGGGTACATAAAAATTACTATATTTTATGGCATGTACTAATTTCACATAATCTACAACTCAATGTTGAGTTTAATGATCAGCCCAGAACTAGAAAACAAATATACATATAGTTGCAAATTAACCTAGAAAAGCTCTAGTATCCTTTAAAACCCTAGAAAATGGCCATGCATGCATGCATCCTACCCATAATAATTAATTAAGGTCTCGATCTCTATACTGCTCACGAAGTTTGGAATTCTGGCAAATATGCAACTTGTTTCATTAATTTACCATGGCGAGATAGATGCATGCACATCGATCTCTCAAAAATATAAGGGCTCCTTTGATTCATAGGATTGATATAGGAATTATGTAGGAATTGGATCCTATAGGAAAATTTCTATACAAGTCATTTGATTCATAGGAACATATCCTATAGGAATTATTCCTACAGGAATCTTGTAGTACAAATCCTATAGGAAAAAAGCATTAGCTCATACCTCATGGAAAAATTCCTTTGCTACAATCAAAGACACACCATATTCCTATAGGATTCAACTTGGCATGACATTCCAATCCTACACCTTTCCTATTCCTACACTCTTCATATTCCTATGAATCAAAGGAGCCCTAAGTTTGTAAAGGATTTGGCATCCATATATGCTCACCGGATATATAGATAAGGCCAAGCAAACACATCGAATATTTGTGAAGAAATGTTTTTGCTATAACCTTCAAATTTTTAGATTTACATCACACACAAAGAACACACCTTTAATTTCGCCAGGTTTGTGCACTAATAAAGTACTCCTACAGTACTAGAAATTGGATTGTTCTACTCCGGAGTGATATGCTCACCGGAGTATTTTTGGATCTTAGCTGGAGCGGCGTTTGGCGGTTGCACGAAGCCGTGCTGGATGTTAAGCCTGTCGAGGCACGCCTGGTGGAAAGCGTGTGATACGTCTCCGACGTATCGATAATTTCTTATGTTCCATGCCACATTATTGATGTTATCTACATGTTTTATGCACACTTTATGTCATATTCGTGCATTTTCTGGAACTAACCTATTAACAAGATGCCGAAGTGCCAGTTGCTGTTTTCTGCTGTTTTTGGTTTCAGAAATCCTAGTAAGGAAATATTCTCGGAATTGGACGAAATCAAAGCCCAGGGGCCTATTTTCTCACGAAGCTTCCAGAAGTCCGAAGGAGAGACGAAGCGGGGCCACGGAGGGGCCATACTATAGGGCGGCGCGGCCCCCCCCCTTGGCCGCGCTGGCCTGTAGTGTGGGGCCCCCGTGCCGCCTCTTGACCTGCCCTTCCGCCTATAAAAAGTCTCCGTGACGAAACCCCCAGTACCGAGAACCACGATACGGAAAACCTTCCAGAGACGCCGCCGCCGCCGATCCCATCTCGGGGGATCCAGGAGATCGCCTCCGGCACCCTGCCGGAGAGGGGAATCATCTCCCGGAGGACTCTACGCCGCCATGGTCGCCTCCGGTGTGATGTGTGAGTAGTCTACCCCTGGACTATGGGTCCATAGCAGTAGCTAGATGGTTGTCTTCTCCCCATTGTGCTATCATTGTCGGATCTTGTGAGCTGCCTAACATGATCAAGATCATCTATCTGTAATTCTATATGTTGCGTTTGTTGGGATCCGATGAATAGAGAATACTTGTTATGTTGATTATCAAAGTTATGCTATGTGTTGTTTATGATCTTGCATGCTCTCCGTTACTAGTAGATGCTCTGGCCAAGTAGATGCTTGTAACTCCAAGAGGGAGTACTTATGCTCGATAGTGGGTTCATGCCTGCATTGACACCTGGGACAGTGACAGAAAGTTCTAAGGTTGTGTTGTGCTGTTGCCACTAGGGATAAAACATTAGTGCTATGTTCAAGGATGTAGTCACTAGTTACATTACGCACCATACTTAATGCAATTGTCTGTTGCTTTGCAACTTAATACTGGAGGGGGTTCGGATGATAACCTGAAGGTGGACTTTTTAGGCATAGATGCAGTTGGATGGCGGTCTATGTACTTTGTCGTAATGCCCAATTAAATCTCACTATACTCATCATGATATGTATGTGCATGGTCATGCTCTCTTTATTTGTCAATTGCCCAACTGTAATTTGTTCACCCAACATGCTGTTCGTCTTATGGGAGAGACACCTCTAGTGAACTGTGGACCCCGGTCCAATTCTCTTTATTGAAATACAATCTACTGCAATACTTGTTCTACTGTTTTCTGCAAACAATCATCTTCCACACAATACGGTTAACTCTTTGTTACAGCAAGCCGGTGAGATTGACAACCTCACTGTTTCGTTGGGGCAAAGTACTTTGGTTGTGTTGTGCAGGTTCCACGTTGGTGCCGGAATCCCTGGTGTTGCGCCGCACTACATCCCGCCGCCATCAACCTTCAACGTGCTTCTTGGCTCCTCCTGGTTCGATAAACCTTGGTTTCTTTCTGAGGGAAAACTTGCTGCTGTGCGCATCATACCTTCCTCTTGGGGTTGCCCAACGAACATGTGAAATACACGCCATCAAGCTCTTTTTCTCGGCGCTCGTTGCCGGGAGATCAAGACACGCTGCAAGGGGAGTCTCCACTTCTCAATCTCTTTACTTTGTTTTTGTCTTGCTTAGTTTTATTTACTACTTTGTTTGCTGCACTAAATCAAAATACAAAAAAATTAGTTGCTAGTTTTACTTTACTTGCTATCTTGTTTACTATATCTAAAACACAAAAAAATTAGTTTACTTGCATTTACTTTATCTAGTTTGTTTTATTTACTGTTGCTAAAATGGCCAACGCTGAAAACACTAAGTTGTGTGACTTCACAACCACAAATAATAATGATTTCTTATGCACACCTATTGCTCCACCTGCTACTACAGCAGAATTCTTTGAAATTAAACCCTTTCTTTTGAATCTTGTTATGCGAGAGCAATTTTCTAGTGTTAGTTCTGATGATGCTGCTGCCCATCTTAATAATTTTGTTGAATTATGTGAAATGCAAAAGTATAAGGATGTAGATGGTGACATTATAAAATTAAAATTGTTCCCTTTCTCATTAAGAGGAAGAGCTAAAGATTGGTTGCTATCTCTGCCTAAGAATAGTATTGATTCATGGACTAAATGCAAGGATGCTTTTATTGGTAGATATTATCCCCCTGCTAAAATTATATCTTTGAGGAGTAGCATAATGAATTTTAAACAATTAGATACTGAACATGTTGCTCAAGCTTGGGAAAGAATGAAATCTCTGGTTAAAAATTGCCCAACCCATGGACTGACTACTTGGATGATCATCCAAACCTTCTATGCAGGACTAAATTTTTCTTCACGGAATTTATTGGATTCAGCTGCTGGAGGTACCTTTATGTCCATCACTCTTGGTGAAGCAACAAAACTTCTTGATAATATGATGATCAACTACTCTGAATGGCACACGAAAAGAGCTCCACAAGGTAAGAAGGTAAATTCTGTCGAAGAAACCTCTTCCTTGAGTGATAAGATTGATGCTATTATGTCTATGCTTGTGAATGATAGGACTAATATTGATCCTAATAATGTTCCGTTAGCTTCATTGGTTGCACAAGAAGAACATGTTGATGTAAACTTCATTAAAAATAATAATTTCAACAACAATGCTTAGGAACAATTCTAGTAACAACTATAGGCCATATCCTTATAATAATGGCAACGGCTATGGTAATTCTTATGGGAATTCTTACAACAATAATAGGAGTTCACCCCCTGGACTTGAAGCCATGCTTAAAGAATTTATTAGTACACAAACTGCTTTTAACAAATCTGTTGAAGAAAAGCTTGGGAAAATTGATATACTTGCTTCTAAAGTCGATAGTCTTGCTGCTGATGTTGATCTTTTGAAATCAAAAGTTTTGCCTAATGAGAATCATCATAATAAAATTACTACTACAGCAAATGCCATCCAAGTTAGAATTAATGAGAATATAAGATTAATGGCTGAACTGCGTGCTAGGTGGGATAGAGAAGAAAATGAAAAACTAGCTAAAGAAAAGAATATAGCTAAAGTTTGGACTATTACCACCACTAGTAATGCTAATGCTACACATGTTGCTGCACCTCCTACTCATACTAATAAAAGAATTGGTGTTAGCAATGTTTCCACTTCTAATGCAAAGCGCGAACAACGGCCTCAAGCTGGTAAAAGTGCGGGAGGTGCGTGTGATAAAGCTGCTGAAATTTTTTCCAACATTGGGGATGATGATCCCATTGCTTTAGATTATAATGGTTTGAATTTTGATGATTGCCACATCTCTGAAGTTATAAAGTTCTTGCAAAAACTTGCTAAAAGTCCTAATGCTAGTGCTATAAATTTGGCTTTTACACATCATATTACAAATGCTCTTATAAAAGCTAGAGAAGAGAAACTAGAGCGCGAAGCCTCTATTCCTAAAAAGCTAGAGGATGGTTGGGAGCCCATCATTAAGATGAAGGTTAAAGATTTTGATTGTAATGCTTTATGTGATCTTGGTGCAAGTATTTCTGTTATGCCTAAGAAAATTTATAATATGCTTGACTTGCCACCGCTGAAAAATTGTTATTTGGATGTTAATCTTGCTGATCATTCTACAAAGAAACCTTTGGGTAAAGTTGATAATGTACGCATTACCGTTAACAATAACCTTGTTCCCGTTGATTTTGTTGTCTTGGATATTGAATGCAATGCATCTTGTCCCATTATATTGGGAAGACCTTTTCTTCGAACTGTTGGTGCTATTATTGATATGAAGGAAGGAAATATAAAATATCAATTTCCTCTCAAGAAAGGTATGGAATACTTCCCTAGAAAGAGAATGAAGGTACCTTTTGATTCTATTATGAGAACAAATTATGATGTTGACACTTCGTCTCTTGATAATACTTGATACACACTTTCTGCGCCTAGCTGAAAGGCGTTAAAGAAAAGCGCTTATGGGAGACAACCCATGTTTTTACCTACAGTACTTTGTTTTTATTTTGTGTCTTGGAAGTTGTTTACTACTGTAGCAACCTCTCCTTATGTTAGTTTTGTGTTTTGTTGTGCCAAGTTAAGCCGTTGATAGAAAAGTAAGTACTAGATTTGGATTACTGCACAGTTCCAGATTTCTTTGCTGTCACGAATCTGGGTCCACCTCCCTGTAGGTAGCTCAGAAAATTAAGCCAATTTACGTGCATGATCCTCAGATATGTACGCAACTTTCATTCAATTTGAGCATTTTCATTTGAGCAAGTCTGGTGCCATTTTAAAATTCGTCAATACGAACTGTTCTGTTTTGACAGATTCTGCCTTTTATTTCGCATTGCCTCTTTCGCTATGTTGGATGAATTTCTTTGATCCACTAATGTCCAGTAGCATTATGCAATGTCCAGAAGTGTTAAGAATGATTGTTTCACCTCTGAATATGTCAAATTTATATTGTGCACTAACCCTCTAATGAGTTGTTTCGAGTTTGGTGTGGAGGAAGTTTTCAAGGATCAAGAGAGGAGTATGATGCAACATGATCAAGGAGAGTGAAAGCTCTAAGCTTGGGGATGCACCCGGTGGTTCACCCCTGCATATATCAAGAAGACTCAAGCGTCTAAGCTTGGGGATGCCCAAGGCATCCCCTTCTTCATCGACAACATTATCAGGTTCCTCCCCTGAAACTATATTTTTATTCCATCACATCTTATGTGCTTTTTCTTGGAGCGTCGGTTTGTTTTTGTTTTTGTTTTGTTTGAATAAAATGGATCCTAGCATTCACTTTATGGGAGAGAGACACGCTCCGCTGTAGCATATGGACAAGTATGTCCTTGGTTTCTACTCATAGTATTCATGGCGAAGTTTCTCCTTCGTTAAATTGTTATATGGTTGGAATTGGAAAATGATACATGTAGTAATTGCTATAAATGTTTTGGGTAATGTGATACTTGGCAATTGTTGTGCTCATGTTTAAGCTCTTGCATCATATGCTTTGCACCCATTAATGAAGAAATACATAGAGCATGCTAAAATTTGGTTTGCATATTTGGTTTCTCTAAGGTCTAGATAATTTCTAGTATTGAGTTTGAACAACAAGGAAGACGGTGTAGGGTCTTATAATGTTTTCAATATGTCTTTTATGTGAGTTTTGCTGCACCGGTTCATCCTTGTGTTTGTTTCAAATAAGCCTTGCTAGCCTAAACCTTGTATCGAGAGGGAATACTTCTCATGCATCCAAAATACTTGAGCCAACCACTATGCCATTTGTGTCCACCATACCTACCTATACTACATGGTATTTTCCGCCATTCCAAAGTAAATTGCTTGAGTGCTACCTTTAAAATTCCATCATTCACCTTTGCAATATATAGCTCATGGGACAAATAGCTTAAAAACTATTGTGGTATTGAATATGTAATTATGCACTTTATCTCTTATTAAGTTGCTTGTTGTGCGATAACCATGTTCACTGGGGACGCCATCAACTTTTCATTGTTGAATTTCATGTGAGTTGCTATGCATGTTCGTCTTGTCTGAAGCAAGAGAGATCTACCACCATATGGTTAAGCATGCATATGTTAGAGAAGAACATCGGGCCGCTAACTAAAGCCATGCTCCATGGTGGAAGTTTCAGTTTTGGACAACAATCCTCAAATCTCAAATGAGAAAATTATTAATTGTTGGTATATGCTTATGCATAAAAGAGGAGTCCATTATCTCGTTGTCTATGTTGTCCCGGTATGGATGTCTA
This sequence comes from Lolium perenne, assembly GCF_019359855.2. Classification (NCBI taxonomy): domain Eukaryota; kingdom Viridiplantae; phylum Streptophyta; class Magnoliopsida; order Poales; family Poaceae; genus Lolium; species Lolium perenne. Next base: position 299,893,615 of record NC_067245.2, read on the forward strand.
AGTTGAAGAATAATCAATAGCGAGAAATCCAATGCGAGCTTTCTCCTTAGACCTTTGTACGGGCGGCATAGAGGTACCCCTTTGTGACACTTGGTAAAAACAATGCATTGTGATGACCCGGTAGTCCAAGCTAATTAGGACAAGGTGCGGGCACTATTAGTACGCTATGCATGAGGCTTGCAACTTATAAGATATAATTTACATGATGCATATGCTTTATTACTACCGTTGACAAAATTGTTTCATGTTTTCAAAATCAAAGCTCTAGCACAAATATAGCAATCGATGCTTTTCCTCTATGGAGGACTATTCTTTTACTTTCAATGTTGAGTCAGTTCACCTATCTCTCTCCACCTCAAGAAGCAAACACTTGTGTGAACTGTGCATTGATTCCTACATATTTGCTTATTGCACTTATTATATTACTCTATGTTGACAATATCCATGAGATATACATGTTACAAGTTGAAAGCAACCGCTGAAACTTAATCTTCTTTTGTGTTGCTTCAATATCTCTACTTTGAATTATTGCTTTATGAGTTAACTCTTATGCAAGACTTATTGATGCTTGTCTTGAAGTGCTATTCATGAAAAGTCTTTGCTATATGATTCACTTGTTTACTCATGTCATATACATTGTTTTGATCGCTGCATTCACTACATATGCTTTACAAATAGCATGATCAAGATTATGATGGCATGTCACTCCAGAAATTATCTGTGTTATCGTTTTACCTGCTCGGGACGAGCAGAACTAAGCTTGGGGATGCTGATACGTCTCCGATGTATCGATAATTTCTTATGTTCCATGCCACATTATTGATGTTATCTACATGTTTTATGCACACTTTATGTCATATTCGTGCATTTTCCAGAACTAACCTATTAACAAGATGCCGAAGTGCCAGTTCCTGTTTTCTGCTGTTTTTGGTTTCAGAAATCCTAGTAAGGAAATATTCTCGGAATTGGACGAAATCAAAGCCCAGGGGCCTATTTTCTCACGAAGCTTCCAGAAGTCCGAAGGAGAGACGAAGCGGGGCCACGGAGGGGCCACACTATAGGGCGGTGCGGCCCCCCCCCTTGGCCGCGCCGGCCTGTAGTGTGGGGCCCCCGTGCCGCCTCTTGACCTGCCCTTCCGCCTATAAAAAGTCTCCGTGACGAAACCCCCAGTACCGAGAACCACGATACGGAAAACCTTCCAGAGACGCCGCCGCCGCCGATCCCATCTCGGGGGATCCAGAGATCGCCTCCGGCACCTGCCGGAGAGGGGAATCATCTCCCGGAGGACTCTACGCCGCCATGGTCGCCTCCGGTGTGATGTGTGAGTAGTCTACCCCTGGACTATGGGTCCATAGCAGTAGCTAGATGGTTGTCTTCTCCCCATTGTGCTATCATTGTCGGATCTTGTGAGCTGCCTAACATGATCAAGATCATCTATCTGTAATTCTATATGTTGCGTTTGTTGGGATTCGATGAATAGAGAATACTTGTTATGTTGATTATCAAAGTTATGCTATGTGTTGTTTATGATCTTGCATGCTCTCCGTTACTAGTAGATGCTCTGGCCAAGTAGATGCTTGTAACTCCAAGAGGGAGTACTTATGCTCGATAGTGGGTTCATGCCTCGCATTGACACTGGGACGATGTGAGAAAGTTCTAAGGTTGTGTTGTGCTGTTGCCACTAGGGATAAAACATTAGTGCTATGTTCAAGGATGTAGTCACTAGTTACATTACGCACCATACTTAATGCAATTGTCTGTTGCTTTGCAACTTAATACTGGAGGGGGTTCGGATGATAACCTGAAGGTGGACTTTTTAGGCATAGATGCAGTTGGATGGCGGTCTATGTACTTTGTCGTAATGCCCAATTAAATCTCACTATACTCATCATGATATGTATGTGCATGGTCATGCTCTCTTTATTTGTCAATTGCCCAACTGTAATTTGTTCACCCAACATGCTGTTCGTCTTATGGGAGAGACACCTCTAGTGAACTGTGGACCCCGGTCCAATTCTCTTTACTGAAATACAATCTACTGCAATACTTGTTCTACTGTTTTCTGCAAACAATCATCTTCCACACAATACGGTTAACTCTTTGTTACAGCAAGCCGGTGAGATTGACAACCTCACTGTTTCGTTGGGGCAAAGTACTTTGGTTGTGTTGTGCAGGTTCCACGTTGGTGCCGGAATCCCTGGTGTTGCGCCGCACTACATCCCGCCGCCATCAACCTTCAACGTGCTTCTTGGCTCCTCCTGGTTCGATAAACCTTGGTTTCTTTCTGAGGGAAAACTTGCTGCTGTGCGCATCATACCTTCCTCTTGGGGTTGCCCAACGAACGTGTGAAATACACGCCATCAGCGTGCGCCACCTTAGCCTCATCGGCGCGCCGCTGCAATGCTGCGTCCCTGGGATTTGCAGCCGCCGCATTCTTAGCCTGCACGAAAGCTTGCAGAGCATCCCGGCATCTATAGAGTGCCGGGAACATCACGTTATATACGAGCTCCTTGGCGGTGTTGCTCCTGCAAAGGGCATCGCCGTGATGCACTTCGAAAGAACGGCATGGCTCCACGGCCGGCACCGCCTGAAGTGCAGTCGGATTAGGCGGCTGGCCACGGGAGCTCCCTGCCTCCGCATCGTTCGCGCCGGCCGGGAAGGGGATCTCACCTGCTGGCAAAGAAAACCATGCGGCATGCGCGGGCGGAAAAGCCGGCCAGGGCCGAGCGGGCGTCGCATGCGGGGTTGCGTGGGAGATCCCTGCCTCTGCATCCATCGGCCCGCACGGGAAGCGGGCGCGAGGGCTCCACGGCCAGCGCCGCCGCCGCGGGCTGAACAACCGGCCAGTGCAGAGCGGGCGGGTTATGCCTTGGTGCGCGATGGACGAAGCGAAGGCGGCGCTGATGCTCCGCTTCCTCGTCGGTGGTAGGACTACGCGCGCGGCGACCAGAGCCAAGTCGGAAGGCCATAGCTATGTCGATTGGTCACTTAAGCTGGAGAGGTTCTCTTACCATTTCGGAGAAGCGGAGTAAGAGGAAGTTGTTGCTTATACGGGTTCACTGCCACGTTGGGTTAAGAGGGGCAAAGTTGGTCAATGCCTAGGAAGTTGGAATCGTTTTGGCCCCAATTTTTTAATTACCTTGCGGTTCATCTCTCGGTGTCTCCCACCTCTTCACTATCCCTCCCCTTGCCTCCTTTCATGCTTCATCGTAGTGCATCTTGTTTTTCTAGCACCTTCACAAAAATCATACACATTTGGCCGATTCTGTCATTGTGTGCACTAATAAAGTAAAAAAAAATCCATTATATGTGAATAAACGTTTAATACACTAGCTCGCAAAGATGTTTCTCAAGGCGATATGCACAATGCCTACCAAAAATGGGTCATGATAACTAAATTTCGTGTTAATTTTTGCATGACATGTACTCACTTGTGTATGAAGCCAAGCAAACTCATAATCTATACCAAAAAAATGTGAAAGAGTTCTTTTTAGTATCCTTCATACATGGGGTTCCTATTTTTACTTTCTATTTTTACTAGTTACAAGTACTCATGCATGAAAACTTTTGAAAATATGTGCATTTTGGGTTGTGTGGAGACATGGTACAATAATATATTTAAGTTGATATACAAAGTCTAGACATATTCAAACTAGACAAATAATGTATCTAACCCCCTAACCCTAAATTCTCTCTTATGAAGTCAAGCATGCATGAAGAGAATTGGTTTTGGGTTTCAAACATGGAAATTTCAAAATCATCCCAAAAGCTTCATTTTAGAGCGACTAAGAAGGATCCATGCTTACCTTTCCATTTTCATGTTTTAAACTTGTTTAAATCTTGGTCAAATCTAGGATTTGACCACGATTCAAATGGGCATAAAATAAAAAAATGAAAAACCAAAGCGCACATAGTCTTCTTATATGTCATATAGTAAGCATTAAAGTTGGTAAACAAGGTCTAGACATATTCAAACTAGACAAATCATGTATCTACCCCCTAACCCCTAAACTCTGTCTTATGACGAAGTCAAGCATGAAGATTAAGTGGTTTTGGGTTTCAAACATGGAAATTTCAAAAACCTCCCAAAAACTTCATTTTAGGGTGACTAAGAAGGATACAGGCTTCCCTTTTCATTTTCATGTTCTATACTTGTTTAAATCTTGGTCAAACCTAGGATTTGACCAAGATTCAAATGTGCATCAAAATTCCAAAAAAATCAGAAAAATGAAAAACCAAAGCACATAGTTTTCTTATGTCATATAGTAAGCATTAAAGTTGATAAACAAGGGTCTAGACATATTCAAACAAGAAAAATCATGTATCTACCCCCTAACCCTAAACTTTGTCTTATGTAGTCAAGCATGAAGAGAAGTGGTTTTGGGTTTCAAATATGGAAATTTCAAAAACCTACCAAAAGCTTCATTTTAGAGTGACTAAGAAGGATCCATGCTTACCTTTTCATTTTCATATTTGAAACTTGTTTAAATCATTGTCAAACCTAGGATTTGACCAAGATTTAAATGGGCATAAAATTAAAAAAATCGGAAAAATGAAAAACAAAAGCACATAGTCTTCTTATGTCACATATATATATAGTAAGCATTCAAAAGTTGATAAACAAGGTCTAGCTAGACATATTCAAATAAGACAAATCATGTATCTACCCCCTAACCCTAAACTCTGTCTTATGAAGTCAAGCATGAAGAGAAGTGGTTTTAGGTTTCAAACATGAAAATTTCAAAAACCTCCCAAAAACTTCATTTTAGAGTGACTAAGAAGGATACATGTTTCCCTTTTCATTTTCATGTTTTAAACTTGTTTAAATCTTGGTCAAACCTAGGATTTGACCAAGATACAAATGGGCACAAAAAAATGAAAAACAAAAAGCACATAGTGTTCTTATGTCATATCGTAAGCATTCAAGTTGATAAACAAGGTCTAGATATATCCAAACCAGACAAATCATGTATGTACCCCGTGTCGATCTTATGAAGTCTAGCGTGAAGAAAAGTCGTTTTGGCCGGGTTTCAAACATGGAAATTTCAAGAACATCCCAAAAGCTTCATTTTAGAGCGACTAAGAAGGATCCAGGCTTACCTTTCCATTTTCATGATTTAAACTTGTTTAAATCTTGGTCAAATCTTGCTCAAGCATGAAGATAAGTGGTTTTGGGTTTCAAACATGGAAATTTCAAAAACCTCCCAAAAACTTCATTTTAGGGTGACTAAGAAGGATACAGGCTTCCCTTTTCATTTTCATGTTCTATATATACTTGTTTAAATCTTGGTCAAACCTAAGATTTGACCAAGATTCAAATGTGCATCAAAATTCTAAAAAAATCAGAAAAATGAAAAACCAAAGCACATAGTCTTCTTATGTCATATAGTAAGCATTAAAGTTGATAAACATGGTCTAGACATATTCAAACCATACAAATCATGTATCTACCCCCTAACCCCTAAACTATGTCTTATGAAGTCAAGCATGAAGAGAAGTGGTTTTGGGTTTCAAACATGGAAATTTCAAAAGCCGCCCAAAAACTTCATTTTAGAGTGACTAAGAAGGATACATGCTTCCCTTTTCATTTTCACGTTTTAAACTTGTTTAAATCTTGGTCAAACCTAGGATTTGATAAACATGGTCTAGACATATTCAAACCAGACAAATCATGTATCTACCCCCTATCGACCCTAAACTTCGTCTTATGAAGTCAAGCATGAAGAGAAGTGGTTTTGGGTTTCAAACATGGAAATTTCAAAAACCTCCCAAAATTAAAGCTTCATTTTAGAGTGACTAGTTAAGAAGGATCCAGGCTTACCTTTTCATTTTCATGTTTTAAACTTGTTTAAATCTTGGTCAAACCTAGGATTTGACCAATATTCAAATGGGCATAAAATAAAAAATAAATAAAATAAAAAACCAAAGCACATAGTCTTCTTATGTCATATAGTAAGCATTCAAGTTCATAAACAAGGTCTAGACATATTCAAACCAGACAAATCATGTACCCCCTAACCCTAAACTTTGTCTTAATTATATATGAAGTCAAGCATGAAGCAGAGAAGTGTGGTTTTGGGTTTCAAACATGGAAATTTCAAAAACCTCCCAAAAAGCTTCATTTTAATTAGACTGGTTGGTTAATTAAGAAGGATCCATGATTAATTACCTTTTCATTGTCATGTTTTAAACTTGTTTAAATCTTGGTCGAACCTAGGATTTGACCAAGATTCAAATGGGCATAAAATTTCAGAAAAAAATCGAAAGAATGAAAAACCAAAGCACATAGCCTTGTTATGTCATATAGTAAGCATTCAAATTGATAAACATGGTCTAGACATATTCAAACCAGAAAAATCATGTATCTACCCCTAACCCTAAACTCTGTCTTATGAAGTCAAGCATGAACAGTACTTCGGTGGAGTTGGGTTTCAAACATGGTAAATTCAAGAACCTCCCAAAAGCTTCATTTTAGAGTTACTAAGAGAAAGATCCAGACATAATTACCTTATCATTTTCACATGTTAAACTTGTTTAAATCTTGCTCAACAAACCTAGGATTTTACCAAGATTCTCAAATGGGCATAAAAATCAAAAAATGAAATACCAATGCACATAGTCCTCTTATGTCATATAGTAAGCATTCAAGTTGATAAACAAGGTCTAGAAATATTCAAACAAGACAAATCATGTATCTACCCCCTATCGACCCTAAACTTCGTCTTATGAAGTCAAGCATGAAGAGAAGTGGTTTTGGGTTTCAAACATGGAAATTTCAAAAACCTCCCAAAATTCAGCTTCATTTTAGAGCGACTAAGAAGGATCGATGCTTACCTTTTCATTTCCATGTTTTAAACTTATTTAAATCTTGGTCAAACCTAGGATTTGACCAAGATTCAAATGGGCATAAAAATTCAGACAAAAAATCTAAAGAATGAAAAACCAAAGCACATAGCCTTCTTAATTATGTCATATAGTAAACACTCAAGTTGATAAACAAGGTCTAGACATATTCAAACCAGAAAAATCTTGTGTATATCTACCCCTAACCCTAAACTCTGTCTTATGAAGTCAATCATGAAGAGAATTGGTTTTGGGTTTCAAACATGGAAATTTCAAGTACGTCCCAAAAGCTTCATATATTTTAGAGTGACTAATTAAGAAGGATCTTGGCTTACGTTTTCATTTTCATGCTTGAAACTTGTTCAAATCTTGGTTGAACCTAGGATTTGACCAGAATCAAATGTGCATAAAATTCTTAAAAAAAATAGAAAAATGAAAAACAAAAGCACATGGTCTTCTTATGTCATATAGTAAGCATTCAAGTTGATAAACAAGGTTTAGACATATTCAAACCAGACAAATCATGTATCTACCCCCTAACCCTAAACTCGGTCTTATGAAGTCTAGCATGAGGAGAAGTCGTTTTGGGTTTCAAACGTTTAAGCCAAAAGCCCCATTTCAAATATTTCAAACTTATTCAAATTTCGTTCAAATTTGAAAGACACACAAGTTATAGCACACATAGTGCATACATTCTCACACATACTGCACTAGATGCTAACCCGGCCTATAGTTTGAGGCCATTGGATGAGGTCGAAAAAAATCTTGGATTAGAAATGGGGTTATTCGAACCCCGTAGTTGGATTTTTTGAACCTTGATCTGTAGTACTGGGCAAAACCCTAGTTTAACCTATTTAATTATAGATTCGTAGGTCGATTTTTCTACCTTTTTATTATTACTATGCAGCACATGTGTGTTTGCCCGTCGAGTGAAACTCGGAGGAAGAGGGATCACTCGGAAGGAGAGAAGAAGGGAGAGAATTATGGTGTCTCCCCTTTTTCGGGTGATGATGTTGACTTTTGTGCAGGGTTTGTCAGTGAGCAGGAGGTGCGAGCGAGCGTGCGAGCGAGCGAGTCGAGCGAGGCCGAGAATGAGAGAGATTTGTTTTTTTTGTGAGAGGGACAACCGAAGGATCCAGAAGGACCCACAGACTTCCAATACGCATCCTGATGCGTCTTCTCTTGACAAAGAAAATGGCTGGGAGTTTGCGTACCTATTGCACGTGACTTGTGCTCACTGAAGTGTGGGACCTCACGCATGGGCACCACACGTAAGTGACAGACCTGCTGGTGTAAAAGCTCGGTTGATTATTATAGTGCATTAGAACAAAGTTTCCTATGGATTCAAGGGTAGGAAATCCAAGTTAACTCATTTACATGACATTATTTTTTCCATGAAGCAAAGTTAACGCACCTATCAATTGGTACATTTTGGAGTGACTAAGAAGGATCCAGGCTTACTGATACGTCTCCGACGTATCGATAATTTCTTATGTTCCATGCCACATTATTGATGTTATCTACATGTTTTATGCACACTTTATGTCATATTCGTGCATTTTCTGGAACTAACCTATTAACAAGATGCCGAAGTGCCAGTTGCTGTTTTCTGCTGTTTTTGGTTTCAGAAATCCTAGTAAGGAAATATTCTCGGAATTGGACGAAATCAAAGCCCAGGGGCCTATTTTCTCACGAAGCTTCCAGAAGTCCGAAGGAGAGACGAAGAGGGGCCACGGAGGGGCCACACCCTAGGGCGGCGCGGCCCCCCCCTTGGCCGCGCGGCCCTGTGGTGTGGGGCCCCCGTGCCGCCTCTTGACCCGCCCTTCCGCCTACAAATAGCCTCCGTGACGAAACCCCCAGTACCGAGAGCCACGATACGGAAAACCTTCCAGAGACGCCGCCGCCGCCGATCCCATCTCGGGGGATCCAGGAGATCGCCTCCGGCACCCTGCCGGAGAGGGGAATCATCTCCCGGAGGACTCTACGCCGCCATGGTCGCCTCCGGAGTGATGAGTGAGTAGTCTACCCCTGGACTATGGGTCCATAGCAGTAGCTAGATGGTTGTCTTCTCCCCATTGTGCTATCATTGTCGGATCTTGTGAGCTGCCTAACATGATCAAGATCATCTATCTGTAATTCTATATGTTGCGTTTGTTGGGATCCGATGAATAGAGAATACTTGTTATGTTGATTATCAAAGTTATATCTATGTGTTGTTTATGATCTTGCATGCTCTCCGTTATTAGTAGATGCTCTGGCCAAGTTGATGCTAGTAACTCCAAGAGGGAGTATTTATGCTCGATAGTGGGTTCATGTCTCCGTGAATCTGGAGGGGTGACAAGAACCTCTAAGGTTATGGATGTGCTGTTGCCACTAGGGATAAAACATTAGTGCTATGTTCAAGGATGTAGTCACTAGTTACATTACGCGCAATACTTAATGCAATTGTCTGTTGTTAGCAACTTAATACTGGAAGGGGTTCGGATGATAACCTGAAGGTGGACTTTTTAGGCATAGATGCAGTTGGATGACGGTCTATGTACTTTGTCGTAATGCCCAATTAAATCTCACTATACTCATCATGATATGTATGTGCATGGTCATGCTCTCTTTATTTGTCAATTGCCCAACTGTAATTTGTTCACCCAACATGCTGTTCGTCTTATGGGAGAGACACCTCTAGTGAACTGTGGACCCCGGTCCACTTCTCTTTACTGAAATACAATCTACTGCAATACTTGTTCTACTGTTTTCTGCAAACAATCATCTTCCACACAATACGGTTAACTCTTTGTTACAGCAAGCCGGTGAGATTGACAACCTCACTGTTTCGTTGGGGCAAAGTACTTTGGTTGTGTTGTGCAGGTTCCACGTTGGCGCCGGAATCAACCGGTGTTGCGCCGCACTACATCTCGCCGCCATCAACCTTCAACGTGCTTCTTGACTCCTACTGGTCCGATTAAACCTTGGTTTCTTACTGAGGGAAACTTGCCGCTGTGCGCATCACACCTTCCTCTTGGGGTTCCCAACGGACGTGCCAACCACACGCATCAAGCAAATTTAAGGCGCCGTTGCCGGGAGATCAAGACACGCTGCAAGGGGAGTCTCCACTTCTCAATCTCTTTACTTTGTTTTTGTCTTGCTTAGTTTTATTTACTACTTTGTTTGCTGCACTAAATCAAAATACAAAAAAATTAGTTGCTAGTTTTACTTTATTTGCTATCTTGTTTGCTATATCGAAAACACAAAAAAATTAGTTTACTTGCATTTACTTTATCTAGTTTGTTTTATTTACTGTTGCTAAAATGGCCAACGCTGAAAACACTAAGTTGTGTGATTTCACAACCACAAATAATAATGATTTCTTATGCACACCTATTGCTCCACCTGCTACTACAGCAGAATTCTTTGAAATTAAACCTGCTTTACTGAATCTTGTTATGCGAGAGCAATTTTCTGGTGTTAGTTCTGATGATGCTGCTGCCCATCTTATTAATTTTGTTGAACTATGTGAAATGCAAAAATATAAAGATGTAGATGGTGATATTATTAAACTAAAATTGTTCCCTTTCTCATTAAGAGGAAGAGCTAAAGATTGGTTGCTATCTCTGCCTAAGAATAGTATTGATTCATGGACTAAATGCAATGATGCTTTTATTGGTAGATATTATCCCCCTGCTAAAATTATATCTTTGAGGAGTAGCATAATGAATTTTAAACAATTAGATACTGAACATGTTGCTCAAGCTTGGGAAAGAATGAAATCTTTGGTTAAAAATTGCCCAACCCATGGACTGACTACTTGGATGATCATCCAAACCTTCTATGCAGGACTAAATTTTTCTTCACGGAATTTATTGGATTCAGCTGCTGAAGGTACCTTTATGTCCATCACTCTTGGTGAAGCAACAAAGCTTCTTGATAATATGATGATCAATTACTCTGAATGGCACACGGAAAGAGCTCCACAAGGTAAGAAGGTAAATTCGTGAAGAAACCTCTTCCTTGAGTGATAAGATTGATGCTATTATGTCTATGCTTGTGAATGATAGGACTAATATTGATCCTAATAATGTTCCGTTAGCTTCATTGGTTGCACAAGAAGAACATGTTGATGTAAACTTCATTAAAAATAATAATTTCAACAACAATGCTTACCGGAACAATTCTAGTAACAACTATAGACCATATCCTTATAATAATGGCAACGGCTATGGTAATTCTTATGGGAATTCTTACAACAATAATAGGAGTTCACCCCCTGGACTTGAAGCCATGCTTAAAGAATTTATTAGTACACAAACTGCTTTTAACAAATCTGTTGAAGAAAAGCTTGGGAAAATTGATATACTTGCTTCTAAAGTCGATAGTCTTGCTGCTGATGTTGATCTTTTGAAATCAAAAGTTTTGCCTAATGAGAATCATCATAATAAAATTGCTACTACAGCAAATGCCATTCAAGTTAGAATTAATGAGAATATAAGATTAATGGCTGAACTGCGTGCTAGGTGGGATAGAGAAGAAAATGAAAAACTAGCTAAAGAAAAGAATATAGCTAAAGTTTGGACTATTACCACCACTAGTAATGCTAATGCTACACATGTTGCTGCACCTCCTATCATTAATAATAAAAGAATTGGTGTTAGCAATGTTTCCACTTCTAATGCAAAGCGCGAAAAACTGCCTGAAACTGCTAAAACTGCTGAAACTGCCTTTGATAAAGCTGCTGAAATTTTTTCCAACATTGGGGATGATGATCCCATTGCTTTAGATTATAATGATTTGAATTTTGATGATTGCCACATCTCTGAAGTTATAAAGTTCTTGCAAAAACTTGCTAAAAGTCCTAATGCTAGTGCTATAAATTTGGCTTTTACACATCATATTACAAATGCTCTTATAAAAGCTAGAGAAGAGAAACTAGAGCGCGAAGCCTCTATTCCTAAAAAGCTAGAGGATGGTTGGGAGCCCATCATTAAGATGAAGGTTAAAGATTTTGATTGTAATGCTTTATGTGATCTTGGTGCAAGTATTTCTGTTATGCCTAAGAAAATTTATAATATGCTTGACTTGCCACCGCTGAAAAATTGTTATTTGGATGTTAATCTTGCTGATCATTCTACAAAGAAACCTTTGGGTAAAGTTGATAATGTTCGCATTACCGTTAACAATAACCTTGTTCCCGTTGATTTTGTTGTCTTGGATATTGAATGCAATGCATCTTGTCCCATTATATTGGGAAGACCTTTTCTTCGAACTGTTGGTGCTGTTATTGATATGAAGGAAGGTAATATAAAATATCAATTTCCTCTCAAGAAAGGTATGGAACACTTCCCTAGAAAGAGAATGAAGGTACCTTTTGATTCCATTATGAGAACAAATTATGATGTTGACACTTCGTCTCTTGATAATACTTGATACACACTTTCTGCGCCTAGCTGAAAGGCGTTAAAGAAAAGCGCTTATGGGAGACAACCCATGTTTTTACCTACAGTACTTTGTTTTTATTTTGTGTCTTGGAAGTTTTTTACTACTGTAGCAACCTCTCCTTATCTTAGTTTTGTGTTTTGTTGTGCCAAGTTAAGCCGTTGATAGAAAAGTAAGCACTAGATTTGGATTACTGCACAGTTCCAGATTTCTTTGCTGTCACGAATCTGAGTCCACCTCCCTGTAGGTAGCTCAGAAAATTAAGCCAATTTACGTGCATGATCCTCAGATATGTATGCAACTTTCATTCAATTTGAGAATTTTCATTTGAGCAAGTCTGGTGCCATTTTAAAATTCGTCAATACGAACTGTTCTGTTTTGACAGATTCTGCCTTTTATTTCGCATTGCCTCTTTCGCTATGTTGGATGAATTTCTTTGATCCATTAATGTCCAGTAGCATTATGCAATGTCCAGAAGTGTTAATAATGATTGTGTCACCTCTGAATATGTCAATTTATATTGTGCACTAACCCTCTAATGAGTTGTTTCGAGTTTGGTGTGGAGGAAGTTTTCAAGGATCAAGAGAGGAGTATGATGCAACATGATCAAGGAGAGTGAAAGCTCTAAGCTTGGGGATGCACCCGGTGGTTCACCCCTGCATATTCTAAGAAGACTCAAGCGTCTAAGCTTGGGGATGCCCAAGGCATCCCCTTCTTCATCGACAACATTATCAGGTTCCTCCCCTGAAACTATATTTTTATTCCATCACATCTTATGTGCTTTTTTCTTGGAGCGTCGGTTTGTTTTTGTTTTTTTGTTTTGTTTGAATAAAATGGATCCTAGCATTCACTTTATGGGAGAGAGACACGCTCCGCTGTAGCATATGGACAAGTATGTCCTTGGTTTCTACTCATAGTATTCATGGCGAAGTTTCTCCTTCGTTAAATTGTTATATGGTTGGAATTTGAAAATGATACATGTAGTAATTGCTATAAATGTCTTGGGTAATGTGATACTTGGCAATTGTTGTGCTCATGTTTAAGCTCTTGCATCATATGCTTTGCACCCATTAATGAAGAAATACATAGAGCATGCTAAAATTTGGTTTGCATATTTGGTTTCTCTAAGGTCTAGATAATTTCTAGTTTTGAGTTTGAACAACAAGGAAGACGGTGTAGAGTCTTATAATGTTTTTAATATGTCTTTTATGTGAGTTTTGCTGCACCGGTTCATCCTTGTGTTTGTTTCAAATAAGCCTTGCTAGCCTAAACCTTGTATCGAGAGGGAATACTTCTCATGCATCCAAAATACTTGAGCCAACCACTATGCCATTTGTGTCCACCATACCTACCTACTACATGGTATTTTCTGCCATTCCAAAGTAAATTGCTTGAGTGCTACCTTTAAAATTCCATCATTCACCTTTGCAATATATAGCTCATGGGACAAATAGCTTAAAAACTATTGTGGTATTGAATATGTAATTATGCACTTTATCTCTTATTAAGTTGCTTGTTGTGCGATAACCATGTTCACTGGGGACGCCATCAACTATTCATTGTTGAATTTCATGTGAGTTGCTATGCATGTCCGTCTTGTCTGAAGTAAGAGAGATCTACCACCATATGGTTAAGCATGCATATGTTAGAGAAGAACATTGGGCCGCTAACTAAAGCCATGCTCCATGGTGGAAGTTTCAGTTTTGGACAACAATCCTCAAATCTCAAATGAGAAAATTATTAATTGTTGGTATATGCTTATGCATAAAAGAGGAGTCCATTATCTGTTGTCTATGTTGTCCCGATATGGATGTCTAAGTTGAAGAATAATCAATAGCGAGAAATCCAATGCGAGCTTTCTCCTTAGACCTTTGTATAGGCGACATAGAGGTACCCCTTTGTGACACTTGGTAAAAACAGTGCATTGTGATGATCCGGTAGTCCAAGCTAATTAGGACAAGGTGCGGGCACTATTAGTACACTATGCATGAGGCTTGCAACTTATAAGATATAATTTACATGATGCATATGCTTTATTACTACCGTTGACAAAATTGTTTCATGTTTTCAAAATCAAAGCTCTAGCACAAATATAGCAATCGATGCTTTTCCTCTATGGAGGACCATTCTTTTACTTTCAATGTTGAGTCAGTTCACCTATTTCTCTCCACCTCAAGAAGCAAACACTTGTGTGAACTGTGCATTGATTCCTACATACTTGCTTATTGCACTTATTATATTACTCTATGTTGACAATATCCATGAGATATACATGTTACAAGTTGAAAGCAACCGCTGAAACTTAATCTTCTTTTGTGTTGTTTCAATGCCTTTACTTTGAATTATTGCTTTATGAGTTAACTCTTATGCAAGACTTATTGATGCTTGTCTTGAAGTGCTATTCATGAAAAGTCTTTGCTATATGATTCACTTGTTTACTCATGTCATATACATTGTTTCGATCGCTGCATTCACTACATATGCTTTACAAATAGTATGATCAAGATTATGATGGCATGTCACTCCAGAAATTATCTGTGTTATCGTTTTACCTGCTCGGGACGAGCAGAACTAAGCTTGGGGATGCTGATACGTCTCCGACGTATCGATAATTTCTTATGTTCCATGCCACATTATTGATGTTATCTACATGTTTTATGCACACTTTATGTCATATTCGTGCATTTTCTGGAACTAACCTATTAACAAGATGCCGAAGTGCCGATTCTTTGTTTGCTGTTTTTGGTTTCAGAAATCCTAGTAAGGAAATATTCTCGGAATTGGACGAAATCAAAGCCCAGGGGCCTATTTTCTCACGAAGCTTCCAGAAGTCCGAAGGAGAGACGAAGAGGGGCCACGGAGGGGCCACACCCTAGGGCGGCGCGGCCCCCCCCTTGGCCGCGCGGCCCTGTGGTGTGGGTCCCCCGTGCCGCCTCTTGACCTGCCCTTCCGCCTACAAATAGCCTCCGTGACGAAACCCCCAGTACCGAGAGCCACGATACGGAAAACCTTCCAGAGACGCCGCCGCCGCCGATCCCATCTCGGGGGATCCAGGAGATCGCCTCCGGCACCCTGCCGGAGAGGGGAATCATCTCCCGGAGGACTCTACGCCGCCATGGTCGCCTCCGGAGTGATGAGTGAGTAGTCTACCCCTGGACTATGGGTCCATAGCAGTAGCTAGATGGTTGTCTTCTCCCCATTGTGCTATCATTGTCGGATCTTGTGAGCTGCCTAACATGATCAAGATCATCTATCTATAATTCTATATGTTGCGTTTGTTGGGATCCGATGAATAGAGAATACTTGTTATGTTGATTATCAAAGTTATATCTATGTGTTGTTTATGATCTTGCATGCTCTCCGTTATTAGTAGATGCTCTGGCCAAGTTGATGCTAGTAACTCCAAGAGGGAGTATTTATGCTCGATAGTGGGTTCATGTCTCCGTGAATCTGGAGGGGTGACAAGAACGTCTAAGGTTATGGATGTGCTGTTGCCACTAGGGATAAAACATTAGTGCTATGTTCAAGGATGTAGTCACTAGTTACATTACGCGCAATACTTAATGCAATTGTCTGTTGTTAGCAACTTAATACTGGAAGGGGTTCGGATGATAACCTGAAGGTGGACTTTTTAGGCATAGATGCAGTTGGATGACGGTCTATGTACTTTGTCGTAATGCCCAATTAAATCTCACTATACTCATCATGATATGTATGTGCATGGTCATGCTCTCTTTATTTGTCAATTGCCCAACTGTAATTTGTTCACCCAACATGCTGTTCGTCTTATGGGAGAGACACCTCTAGTGAACTGTGGACCCCGGTCCAATTCTCTTTACTGAAATACAATCTACTGCAATACTTGTTCTACTGTTTTCTGCAAACAATCATCTTCCACACAATACGGTTAACTCTTTGTTACAGCAAGCCGGTGAGATTGACAACCTCACTGTTTCGTTGGGGCAAAGTACTTTGGTTGTGTTGTGCAGGTTCCACGTTGGCGCCGGAATCACTGGTGTTGCGCCGCACTACATCTCGCCGCCATCAACCTTCAACGTGCTTCTTGACTCCTACTGGTCCGATTAAACCTTGGTTTCTTACTGAGGGAAACTTGCCGCTGTGCGCATCACACCTTCCTCTTGGGGTTCCCAACGGACGTGCCAACCACACGCATCACTTACTTATTCATTTTCACGTGTAAAACTTGTCTAAATCTTGGTCAAACAAAATTGGTAGAAAATTCAAAAAAAACAGAAAAATGAAAAACCAAAGCACATAGTCTTCTTATGTCATATAGTAAGCATTAAAGTTGATAAACAAGGTCTAGACATATTCAAACCATACAAATCATGTATCTACCCGCTAACCCCTAAACTATGTCTTAAGAAGTCAAGCATGAAGAGAAGTGGTTTTGGGTTTCAAACATGGAAATTTCAAAAACCTCCCAAAACTTCATTTTAGGGTGACTAAGAAGGATACAGGCTTCCCTTTTCATTTTCATGTTCTATACTTGTTTAAATCTTGGTCAAACCTAGGATTTGACCAACATTCAAATGGGCACAAAAAAATAAACAAATAAAAGCACATAGTGTTCTTATGTCATATCGTAAGCATTCAAGTTGATAAACAAGGTCTAGATATATCCAAACCAGACAAATCATGTATCTACCCCCTATCGACCCTAAACTTCGTCTTATGAAGTCAAGCATGAAGAGAAGTGGTTTTGGGTTTCAAACATGGAAATTTCAAAAACCTCCCAAAATTCAGCTTCATTTTAGAGCGACTAAGAAGGATCGATGCTTACCTTTTCATTTCCATGTTTTAAACTTATTTAAATCTTGGTCAAACCTCGGATTTGACCAAGATTCAAATGGGCATAAAAATTCAGACAAAAAATCTAAAGAATGAAAAACCAAAGCACATATATAGCCTTCTTAATTATGTCATATAGTAAACACTCAAGTTGATAAACAGGGTCTAGACATATTCAAACCAGAAAAATCATGTGTATATCTACCCCTAACCCTAAACTCTGTCTTATGAAGTCAATCTAGGATTTAACCAAGATTCAAATGGGCATAAAATAAAAAAAACAGAAAAATGAAAAACCAAAGCGCACATAGTCTTCTTATATGTCATATAGTAAGCATTAAAGTTGATAAATAAGGTCTGGACATATTCAAACTAGCTAGACAAATCATGTATCTACCCCCTAACCCCTAAACTCTGTCTTATGACGAAGTCAAGCATGAAGATAAGTGGTTTTGGGTTTCAAACATGGAAATTTCAAAAACCTCCCAAAAACTTCATTTTAGGGTGACTAATTAAGAAGGATACAGGCTTCCCTTTTCATTTTCATGTTCTATACTTGTTTAAATCTTGGTCAAACCTAGGATTTGACCAAGATTCAAATGTGCATCAAAATTCCAAAAAAAATCAGAAAAATGAAAAACCAAAGCACATAGTTTTCTTATGTCACATACATATATATAGTAAGCATTCAAAAGTTGATAAACAAGGTCTAGCTAGACATATTCAAATAAGACAAATCATGTATCTACCCCTCTAAAACCATAAACTATGTCTTATGAAGTCAAGCATGAAGAGAAGTGGTTTTTGGGTTTCAAACATGGAAATTTCAAAAACCTCCCAAAATTAAAGCTTCATTTTAGAGTGACTAGTTAAGAAGGATCCAGGCTTACCTTTTCATTTTCATGTTTTAAACTTGTTTAAATCTTGGTCAAACCTAGGATTTGACCAATATTCAAATGGGCATAAAATAAAAAATAAATAAAATAAAAAACCGAAGCACATAGTCTTCTTATGTCATATAGTAAGCATTCAAGTTCATAAACAAGGTCTAGACATATTCAAACCAGACAAATCATGTACCCCCTAACCCTAAACTTTGTCTTAATTACATATGAAGTCAAGCATGAAGCAGAGAAGTGTGGTTTTGGGTTTCAAACATGGAAATTTCAAAAACCTCCCAAAAAGCTTCATTTTAATTAGACTGGCTGGTTAATTAAGAAGGATCCATGATTAATTACCTTTTCATTGTCATGTTTTAAACTTGTTTAAATCTTGGTCGAACCTAGGATTTGACCAAGATTCAAATGGGCATAAAATTTCAGAAAAAAATCGAAAGAATGAAAAACCAAAGCACATAGCCTTCTTATGTCATATAGTAAGCATTCAAATTGATAAACATGGTCTAGACATATTCAAACCAGAAAAATCATGTATCTACCCCTAACCCTAAACTCTGTCTTATGAAGTCAAGCATGAACAGAAGTACGGTGGTTTTGGGTTTCAAACATGGTAAATTCAAGAACCTCCCAAAAGCTTCATTTTAGAGTTACTAAGAGAAAGATCCAGACTTAATTACCTTATCATATTCACATGTTAAACTTGTTTAAATCTTGCTCAACAAACCTAGGATTTTACCAAGATTCTCAAATGGGCATAAAAATCAAAAAATGAAATACCAATGCACATAGTCCTCTTATGTCATATAGTAAGCATTCAAGTTGATAAACAAGGTCTAGACATATTAATAAAACAAGACAAATCATGTATCTACCCCCTATCGACCCTAAACTTCGTCTTATGAAGTCAAGCATGAAGAGAAGTGGTTTTGGGTTTCAAACATGGAAATTTCAAAAACCTCCCAAAATTCACATTCATTTTAGAGCGACTAAGAAGGATCGATGCTTACCTTTTCATTTCCATGTTTTAAACTTATTTAAATCTTGGTCAAACCTAGGATTTGACCAAGATTCAAATGGGCATAAAAATTCAGACAAAAAATCTAAAGAATGAAAAACCAAAGCACATAGCCTTCTTAATTATGTCATATAGTAAACACTCAAGTTGATAAACAAGGTCTAGACATATTCAAACCAGAAAAATCATGTGTATATCTACCCCTAACCCTAAACTCTGTCTTATGAAGTCAATCATGAAGAGAATTGGTTTTGGGTTTCAAACATGGAAATTTCAAGTACGTCCCAAAAGCTTCATATATTTTAGAGTGACTAATTAAGAAGGATCTTGGCTTACGTTTTCATTTTCATGCTTGAAACTTGTTTAAATCTTGGTTGAACCTAGGATTTGACCAGAATCAAATGTGCATAAAATTCTAAAAAAATAGAAAAATGAAAAACAAAAGCACATGGTCTTCTTATGTCATATAGTAAGCATTCAAGTTGATAAACAAGGTTTAGACATATTCAAACCAGACAAATCATGTATCTACCCCCTAACCCTAAACTCGGTCTTATGAAGTCTAGCATGAGGAGAAGTCGTTTTGGGTTTCAAACGTTTAAGCCAAAAGCCCCATTTCAAATATTTCAAACTTATTCAAATTTCGTTCAAATTTGAAAGACACACAAGTTATAGCACACATAGTGCATACATTCTCACACATACTGCACTAGATGCTAACCCGGCCTATAGTTTGAGGCCATTGGATGAGGTCGAAAAAAATCTTGGATTAGAAATGGGGTTGTTCGAACCCCGTAGTTGGATTTTTTGAACCTTGATCTGTAGTACTGGGCAAAACCCTAGTTTAACCTATTTAATTATAGATTCGTAGGTCAATTTTTCTACCTTTTTATTATTACTATGCAGCACATGTGTGTTTGCCCGTCGAGTGAAACTCGGAGGAAGTGGGATCACTCGGAAGGAGAGAAGAAGGGAGAGAATTATGGTGTCTCCCCTTTTTCGGGTGATGATGTTGACTTTTGTGCAGGGTTTGTCAGTGAGCAGGAGGTGCGAGCGAGCGAGGCCGAGAATGAGAGAGATTTGTTTTTTTTTGTGAGAGGGACAACCGAAGGATCCAGAAGGACCCACAGACTTCCAATACGCATCCTGATGCGTCTTCTCTTGACAAAGAAAATGGCTGGGAGTTTGCGTACCTATTGCACGTGACTTGTGCTCACTGAAGTGTGGGACCTCACGCATGGGCACCACACGTAAGTGACAGACCTGCTGGTGTAAAAGCTCGGTTGATTATTATAGTGCATTAGAACAAAGTTTCCTATGGATTCAAGGGTAGGAAATCCAAGTTAACTCATTTACATGACATTATTTTTTCCATGAAGCAAAGTTAACACACCTATCAATTGGTACATTTTGGAGTGACTAAGAAGGATCCAGGCTTACTTATTCGTTTTCACGTGTAAATATTGTCTAAATCTTGGTCAAACAAAATTGGCAGAAAATTCAAAAAAAAAACAGAAAAATGAAAAACCAAAGCACATAGTCTTCTTATGTCATATAGTAACCATTAAAGTTGATAAACAAGGTCTAGACATATTCAAACCATACAAATCATGTATCTACCCGCTAACCCCTAAACTATGTCTTAAGAAGTCAAGCATGAAGAGAAGTGGTTTTGGGTTTCAAACATGGAAATTTCAAAAACTTCCCAAAACTTCATTTTAGGGTGACTAAGAAGGATACAGGCTTCCCTTTTCATTTTCATGTTCTATACTTGTTTAAATCTTGGTCAAACCTAGGATTTGACCAAGATTCAAATGGGCACAAAAAAATAAAAAAATAAAAGCACATAGTGTTCTTATGTCATATCGTAAGCATTCAAGTTGATAAACAAGGTCTAGATATATCCAAACCAGACAAATCATGTATCTACCCCCTATCGACCCTAAACTTCGTCTTATGAAGTCAAGCATGAAGAGAAGTGGTTTTGGGTTTCAAACATGGAAATTTCAAAAACCTCCCAAAATTCAGCTTCATTTTAGAGCGACTAAGAAGGATCGATGCTTACCTTTTCATTTCCATGTTTTAAACTTATTTAAATCTTGGTCAAACCTAGGATTTGACCAAGATTCAAATGGGCATAAAAATTCAGACAAAAAATCTAAAGAATGAAAAACCAAAGCACATATATAGCCTTCTTAATTATGTCATATAGTAAACACTCAAGTTGATAAACAAGGTCTAGACATATTCAAACCAGAAAAATCATGTGTATATCTACCCCTAACCCTAAACTCTGTCTTATGAAGTCAATCTAGGATTTAACCAAGATTCAAATGGGCATAAAATAAAAAAAATGAAAAAATGAAAAACCAAAGCGCACATAGTCTTCTTATATGTCATATAGTAAGATTTAAAGTTGATAAACAAGGTCTGGACATATTCAAACTAGCTAGACAAATCATGTATCTACCCCCTAACCCCTAAACTCTGTCTTATGACGAATTCAAGCATGAAGATAAGTGGTTTTGGGTTTCAAACATGGAAATTTCAAAAACCTCCCAAAAACTTCATTTTAGGGTGACTAATTAAGAAGGATACAGGCTTCCCTTTTCATTTTCATGTTCTATACTTGTTTAAATCTTGGTCAAACCTAGGATTTGACCAAGATTCAAATGTGCATCAAAATTCCAAAAAAATCAGAAAAATGAAAAACCAAAGCACATAGTTTTCTTATGTCACATACATATATATAGTAAGCATTCAAAAGTTGATAAACAAGGTCTAGCTAGACATATTCAAATAAGACAAATCATGTATCTACCCCTCTAAAACCATAAACTCTGTCTTATGAAGTCAAGCATGAAGAGAAGTGGTTTTGGGTTTCCAACATGGAAATTTCAAAAACCTCCCAAAATTAAAGCTTCATTTTAGAGTGACTAGTTAAGAAGGATCCAGGCTTACCTTTTCATTTTCATGTTTTAAACTTGTTTAAATCTTGGTCAAACCTAGGATTTGACCAATATTCAAATGGGCATAAAATAAAAAATAAATAAAATAAAAAACCAAAGCACATAGTCTTCTTATGTCATATAGTAAGCATTCAAGTTCATAAACAAGGTCTAGACATATTCAAACCAGACAAATCATGTACCCCCTAACCCTAAACTTTGTCTTAATTATATATGAAGTCAAGCATGAAGCAGAGAAGTGTGGTTTTGGGTTTCAAACATGGAAATTTCAAAAACCTCCCAAAAAGCTTCATTTTAATTAGACTGGCTGGTTAATTAAGAAGGATCCATGATTAATTACCTTTTCATTGTCATGTTTTAAACTTGTTTAAATCTTGGTCGAACCTAGGATTTGACCAAGATTCAAATGGGCATAAAATTTCAGAAAAAATCGAAAGAATGAAAAACCAAAGCACATAGCCTTCTTATGTCATATAGTAAGCATTCAAATTGATAAACATGGTCTAGACATATTCAAACCAGAAAAATCATGTATCTACCCCTAACCCTAAACTCTGTCTTATGAAGTCAAGCATGAACAGAAGTATGGTGGTTTTGGGTTTCAAACATGGTAAATTCAAGAACCTCCCAAAAGCTTCATTTTAGAGTTACTAAGAGAAAGATCCAGACTTAATTACCTTATCATATTCACATGTTAAACTTGTTTAAATCTTGCTCAACAAACCTAGGATTTTACCAAGATTCTCAAATGGGCATAAAAATCAAAAAATGAAATACCAATGCACATAGTCCTCTTATGTCATATAGTAAGCATTCAAGTTGATAAACAAGGTCTAGACATATTAATCAAACAAGACAAATCATGTATCTACCCCCTATCGACCCTAAACTTCGTCTTATGAAGTCAAGCATGAAGAGAAGTGGTTTTGGGTTTCAAACATGGAAATTTCAAAAACCTCCCAAAATTCAGCTTCATTTTTGAGCGACTAAGAAGGATCGATGCTTACCTTTTCATTTCCATGTTTTAAACTTATTTAAATCTTGGTCAAACCTAGGATTTGACCAAGATTCAAATGGGCATAAAAATTCAGACAAAAAATCTAAAGAATGAAAAACCAAAGCACATAGCCTTCTTAATTATGTCATATAGTAAACACTCAAGTTGATAAACAAGGTCTAGACATATTCAAACCAGAAAAATCATGTATATATCTACCCCTAACCCTAAACTCTGTCTTATGAAGTCAATCATGAAGAGAATTGGTTTTGGGTTCCAAACATGGAAATTTCAAGTACGTCCCAAAAGCTTCATATATTTTAGAGTGACTAATTAAGAAGGATCTTGGCTTACGTTTTCATTTTCATGCTTGAAACTTGTTTAAATCTTGGTTGAACCTAGGATTTGACCAGAATCAAATGTGCATAAAATTCTAAAAAAAATAGAAAAATGAAAAACAAAAGCACATGGTCTTCTTATGTCATATAGTAAGCATTCAAGTTGATAAACAAGGTTTAGACATATTCAAACCAGACAAATCATGTATCTACCCCCTAACCCTAAACTCGGTCTTATGAAGTCTAGCATGAGGAGAAGTCGTTTTGGGTTTCAAACGTTTAAGCCAAAAGCCCCATTTCAAATATTTCAAACTTATTCAAATTTGGTTCAAATTTGAAAGACACACAAGTTATAGCACACATAGTGCATACATTCTCACACATACTGCACTAGATGCTAACCCGGCCTATAGTTTGAGGCCATTGGATGAGGTCGAAAAAATCTTGGATTAGAAATGGGGTTGTTCGAACCCCGTAGTTGGATTTTTGAACCTTGATCTGTAGTACTGGGCAAAACCCTAGTTTAACCTATTTAATTATAGATTCGTAGGTCGATTTTTCTACCTTTTTATTATTACTATGCAGCACATGTGTGTTTGCCCGTCAAGTGAAACTCGGAGGAAGAGGGATCACTCGGAAGGAGAGAAGAAGGGAGAGAATTATGGTGTCTCCCCTTTTTCGGGTGATGATGTTGACTTGTGTGCAGGGTTTGTCAGTGAGCAGGAGGTGCGAGCGAGCGAGTCGAGCGAGGCCGAGAATGAGAGAGATTTGTTTTTTTTGTGAGAGGGACAACCGAAGGATCCAGAAGGACCCACAGACTTCCAATACGCATCCTGATGCGTCTTCTCTTGACAAAGAAAATGGCTGGGAGTTTGCGTACCTATTGCACGTGACTTGTGCTCACTGAAGTGTGGGACCTCACGCATGGGCACCACACGTAAGTGACAGACCTGCTGGTGTAAAAGCTCGGTTGATTATTATAGTGCATTAGAACAAAGTTTCCTATGGATTCAAGGGTAGGAAATCCAAGTTAACTCATTTACATGACATTATTTTTTCCATGAAGCAAAGTTAACGCACCTATCAATTGGTACATTTTGGAGTGACTAAGAAGGATCCAGGCTTACTTATTCGTTTTCACGTGTAAAACTTGTCTAAATCTTGGTCAAACAAAATTGGCAGAAAATTCAAAAAAAAACAGAAAAATGAAAAACCAAAGCACATAGTCTTCTTATGTCATATAGTAAGCATTAAAGTTGATAAACAAGGTCTAGACATATTCAAACCATACAAATCATGTATCTACCCGCTAACCCCTAAACTATGTCTTAAGAAGTCAAGCATGAAGAGAAGTGGTTTTGGGTTTCAAACATGGAAATTTCAAAAACCTCCCAAAAACTTCATTTTAGGGTGACTAAGAAGGATACAGGCTTCACTTTTCATTTTCATGTTCTATACTTGTTTAAATCTTGGTCAAACCTAGGATTTGACCAAGATTCAAATGTGCATCAAAATTCCAAAAAAAATCAGAAAAATGAAAAACCAAAGCACATAGTTTTCTTATGTCACATACATATATATAGTAAGCATTCAAAAGTTGATAAACAAGGTCTACCTAGACATATTCAAATAAGACAAATCATGTATCTACCCCTCTAAAACCATAAACTCTGTCTTATGAAGTCAAGCATGAAGAGAAGTGGTTTTTGGTTTCAAACATGGAAATTTCAAAAACCTCCCAAAATTAAAGCTTCATTTTAGAGTGACTAGTTAAGAAGGATCCAGGCTTACCTTTTCATTTTCATGTTTTAAACTTGTTTAAATCTTGGTCAAACCTAGGATTTGACCAATATTCAAATGGGCATAAAATAAAAAATAAATAAAATAAAAAACCAAAGCACATAGTCTTCTTATGTCATATAGTAAGCATTCAAAAGTTCATAAACAAGGTCTAGACATATTCAAACCAGACAAATCATGTACCCCCTAACCCTAAACTTTGTCTTAATTATATATGAAGTCAAGCATGAAGCAGAGAAGTGTGGTTTTGGGTTTCAAACATGGAAATTTCAAAAACCTCCCAAAAAGCTTCATTTTAAATAGACTGGCTGGTTAATTAAGAAGGATCCATGATTAATTACCTTTTCATTGTCATGTTTTAAACTTGTTTAAATCTTGGCCGAACCTAGGATTTAACTAAGATTCAAATGGGCATAAAAATTCAGAAAAAAA
Organism: Lolium perenne; assembly: GCF_019359855.2. Taxonomy (NCBI): domain Eukaryota; kingdom Viridiplantae; phylum Streptophyta; class Magnoliopsida; order Poales; family Poaceae; genus Lolium; species Lolium perenne. The sequence continues at coordinate 299,919,147 of NC_067245.2, forward strand.
TCGAAAGAATGAAAAACCAAAGCACATAGCCTTCTTATGTCATATAGTAAGCATTCAAATTGATAAACATGGTCTAGACATATTCAAACCAGAAAAATCATGTATCTACCCCTAACCCTAAACTCTGTCTTATGAAGTCAAGCATGAAAAGAAGTACGGTGGTTTTGGGTTTCAAACATGGTAAATTCAAGAACCTCCCAAAAGCTTCATTTTAGAGTTACTAAGAGAAAGATCCAGACTTAATTACCTTATCATTTTCACATGTTAAACTTGTTTAAATCTTGCTCAACAAACCTAGGATTTTACCAAGATTCTCAAATGGGCATAAAAATCAAAAAATGAAATACCAATGCACATAGTCCTCTTATGTCATATAGTAAGCATTCAAGTTGATAAACAAGGTCTAGACATATTCAAACAAGACAAATCATGTATCTACCCCCTATCGACCCTAAACTTCGTCTTATGAAGTCAAGCATGAAGAGAAGTGGTTTTGGGTTTCAAACATGGAAATTTCAAAAACCTCCCAAAATTCAGCTTCATTTTAGAGCGACTAAGAAGGATCGATGCTTACCTTTTCATTTCCATGTTTTAAACTTGTTTAAATCTTGGTCAAATCTAGGATTTGACCAAGATTCAAATGGGCATAAAATAAAAAAACCGAAAAATGAAAAACCAAAGCGCACATAGTCTTCTTATATGTCATATAGTAAGCATTAAAGTTGATAAACAAGGTCTAGACATATTCAAACTAGCTAGACAAATCATGTATCTACCCCCTAACCCCTAAACTCTGTCTTATGACGAAGTCAAGCATGAAGATAAGTGGTTTTAGGTTTCAAACATGGAAATTTCAAAAACCTCCCAAAAACTTCATTTTAGGGTGACTAATTAAGAAGGATACATGCTTCCCTTTTCATTTTCATGTTCTATATATACTTGTTTAAATCTTGGTCAAACCTAGGATTTGACCAAGATTCAAATGTGCATCAAAATTCCAAAAATATCAGAAAAATGAAAAACCAAAGCACATAGTTTTCTTATGTCATATAGTAGCATTAAAGTTGATAAACAAGGTCTAGACATATTCAAACAAGAAAAATCATGTATCTACTCCCTAACCCTAAACTTTGTCTTATGTAGTCAAGCATGAAGAGAAGTGGTTTTGGGTTTCAAATATGGAAATTTCAAAAACCTACCAAAAGCTTCATTTTAGAGTGACTAAGAAGGATCAATGCTTACCTTTTCATTTTCATATTTTAAACTTGTTTAAATCATTGTCAAACCAGGATTTGACCAAGATTTAAATGGGCATAAAATTAAAAAAATCAGAAAAATGAAAAACAAAAGCACATAGTCTTCTTATGTCACATATATATATAGTAAGCATTCAAAAGTTGACAAACAAGGTCTATACATATTCAAATAAGACAAATCATGTATCTACCCCTAACCCTAAACTCTGTCTTATGAAGTCAAGCATGAAGAGAAGTGGTTTTTGGTTTCAAACATGGAAATTTCAAAAACCTCCCAAAAGCTTCATTTTAGAGTGACTAAGAAGGATCCAGGCTTACCTTTTCATTTTCATGTTTTAAACTTGTTTAAATCTTGGTCAAACCTAGGATTTGACCAATATTAAAATGGGCATAAAATAAAAAAAAACCAAAGCACATAGTCTTCTTATGTCATATAGTAAGCATTCAAGTTCATAAACAAGGTCTAGACATATTCAAACCAGACAAATCATGTATCTACCCCCTATCGACCCTAAACTTCGTCTTATGAAGTCAAGCATGAGGAGAAGTGGTTTTGGGTTTCAAACATGGAAATTTCAAAAACCTACCAAAAGCTTCATTTTAGAGCGAGTAAGAAGGATCGATGCTTATCTTTTCATTTTCATGTTTTAAACTTATTTAAATCTTGGTCAAACCTAGGATTTGACCAAGATTCAAATGGGCATAAAAATTCAGACAAAAATCTAAAGAATGAAAAACCAAAGCACGTACATAGCCTTCTTAATTATGTCATATAGTAAACATTCAAGTTGATAAACAAGGTCTAGACATATTCAAACCAGAAAAATCGTGTATCTACCCCTAACCCTAATTAAACTCTGTCTTATGAAGTCAAGCATGAAGAAAAGTGGTTTTGAGTTTCAAGCATGCATGGAAATTTCGAGAACCTCCCAAAAGCTTCATTTTAGAGTGACTACGAAGGATCCATGCTTACACCTTTTCATTTTCAAGTTTTAAACTTGTTTAAAACCTGGTCAAACCTGGGATTTGACCAAGATTCAAATGGGCATAAAATTCAAAAAAATTAGATAAATGAAAAACCATAGCACATAGTCTTCTTATGTCATATAGTAAGCATTCAAGTGGATAAACAAGCTCTAGACATACTGAAACCAGACAAATCATGTATCTACCCCTATCCCTAAACTATGTCTTATGAAGTCTAGCATGAAAAGAAGTGGTTTTGGGTTTCAAACATGGAAATTTCAAAAACCTCCCAAAAGCTTCATTTTGGATTGACTAAGGAGGATCTAGGCTTACTTTTTCATTTTCATGTTTTAAACTTGTTTAAATCTAGGTCAAACCTAGGATTTGACCAAGATTCAAATGGACATAAAAAATCAACAGTTTACAACAGCACACAAACATCTAAATCCCTAACTTTTACATGGAGCACCCCAGGCTGAAAGCAAGAAATGCGATCGGGTCTTGAATCTTGATGCGTCTTCTCTTGACAAAGAAGATCGCTGGGAGTTTGCGTACGTACAACCACGTCACTTGTGCTCACCGAAGTGTGGGACATGACGCATGCATGGGCAACACACGTAAGTGACATGGATTCAAGGGTAGGGAAGCCAAGAGAAAAAAAGAGAATTTGGACAAAAATAACCCAATCTTGCTAGTATGTCGAAAGTTTGTTTTTCCCAATCTTTTCGACTTTGGGTTATTTCTGTCTATTTTGCCGAAAAAACGAGGACAGAGCCTGGAAACGGTGATGCATCTAGCTTCAGAGTACGTCAGATTAAGACTTCATGAGCAACACTAGTCTGACGTAAGTACAGTGTATAAAGACAAGACAGGGACTAGACATTGCTACCCACGTCCCTCTGCGCCCCTTCAAAGAAATCATACTCCGTACTAGAATCTCGAAACGTAGGAATTAGTCTGACACGATTTCTGATTGTTTAATTCATAGGATTGCAATTTTCAGAATTCATTGACAATACATTTTTATACAAAAACAAAAAATCCTTCATTGTGTAACCGTATGTTACTACTAGTATTTCTTTTGGTTTTCACACGCAATCAAATGTTATTGGATCCAAATACCGTTGTTTCTCAATCCTATATATTTGGAGATGATCATCACTCTCTAATCATACAATTTTCATATTCCCGCACTTTGAAAATCTTGCGAATAATCAAAGCAGCCAAAATGTATGGTGTGTATTGTATATGTTTATGCCATGCTTAGTTTCATCGAATATTGTTTGGTTGCATCGCGGGGAAACCGCGTGAATTTAGATTAATTGTTGCATGTTTGTTTGTGGTGTGACCAACTGCTTTTGCAACGAAACAACCCCCCAACCATGTACGCATTGTTTGGGTCGCATGCATGATGTGTACAAAATGTTAAAATAGAAATAATGTAGGAATTGAATATGATTGCATGTTGAATTAATCCTATATGAGAGAAATCACACAAATTTGAATTGCATGTTCTTTGGTTGTAGTGCTACACAAAAAACACGTGAATTAGTATGAATTATCATGTATTCAAGAATCAAAGGAGCCACTGAGATTTGAATCCCACAAAATTTCTATGAATTTTCTTTGAACCAAACAAGCCCAACAAGATTCCAAAGGAATATAATACAACGAACAAACAACTTCCGTTGTTGGAATATTTCCTTAGGACATCAATCCAATAGAAACTATATGATCCAGTTTCAGCGACAATCTGGTCGGTGTAGGCTCGAGGAGGCCAATTGTATATATATGTTTGGACCCGGTTGGTTGAGTGATCATGCTCGTGACATCCAGCCTGAAAGGTAAAATTTGGGCAAGGCCAGCGTGACGCCACAATACTTTTGAAATATTCAAAAGCGTGTAATATTTGTGAAATTTTAATAATAGCTACTACTTATGTGAATTTTTTTTCGTTCATACGCTTATTGGGGGGTAGGCTAACCCTAATGGCCTCCTCAAGATCCCTACCTCTACCAAGGTTTCCCGAGTTCATCCACCTCGACGGGTTCCTTGCCACTTTCGACCATGTTGTGGGCATCATTTCGGGTTCCCGTACCACGGCCAGTCCTTTTCAGGAGTCCCGAACCCGATGCCATAATATTTGTTTGAAAAAAATTCAAGACCGCACAATATTTGTTGAAATAAATGAATAAGCATTTTTAAATAGCTAAATAAAAGAAGTATGAATTTTGAAAAATTTATTTTTTCTAAAACATTAATTGGAGCATTGACATGTTGAACCCACTTGTCGATTTTGCTATCAACATGACTAACTAGCTGATTAGATAACCAAGTGGTGAAATTTGCAACATATTAGACCACCACATGGTGGAAACTGCAAAAAAAATGTCCAAGTGGTGGTTTGTGCAACATATAGAGCAGTACAGTATATGGTAGTACAAGATGAATGTGCACTGCCGTGGGCCCGTGGTAATATATCATGATGATGGCAAAGGATCTTTTCTCTGCTGAAACTGTCCAGAGCTGATTTGATGAGACAAAATACAGCTCCACGGCGTGCAAGGACAGTATACAGTACATTAGCTTCTTCTCGGGTCACACGCCTTCACGACAGGTGCAGTAGTGCAGCAGAGACCAGAGAGAGAAGGCACGCCCGTAGTACTCGTATTATTGATTTCAATTCAAATTGTTTTTTTGCCTGCTTCTCCGTCTTCTTCATCTCCATCTTCTCTGGCGACCCCGCCTACACCAGCAGCCCCTGCACCACCGCCGCCATGCCTTTTTCGGATCATCTCGAGCCACCTGTTTGATGGTACTAGTAGGAGTTGTGGACTTTTATCCATATCGCTCTACCAGCTGCCGCTCGCACTGTCCTCCAATACCTCATACCCAAATGCCAGCGTCCCACTCCCACACCCCCACACCCACTTGACCGCATCCTTCCAATGGCGAGATCGATCAATGAGAGTGGCAGTTCTTGGGTGTTTCCTGATGGCCCACTTGAAGAAATCGCATCCCGATGCGATGTCATCACCGCCGCGAGCCTCGTCGGTTCATGCAAGTTTTATCATGATTCAGCAACACAAAGTGTAGCTCTGCCTGCATCTCAGCCGTTTGGCATGCCCTGTGTTCTTCATACTCACCAAACTGAGGTACCGCCCGCGCACAATCCCTTCTCCCGCGTCCACAAGTTCAAGCAGCAGGGTGCGCAGAAGGACAAGCAGCATGATGCAAAAGATCGCAAGGGTACCTTGTGCCAACTGACGCCGCTGGACAGGATCTCTTCCGATGCCGTGATTCCAGATGGTGGTACGGGCATGTGGGCAGGCGCGAATGGAGATTGGATCGCCCTTCTTGGCTTCCCCTGGAATTGGGAGCTTGTCAATGTGTACACTGGTCGCCGGATTCCTCTACCACCAATAAGTGAGTTAAAATCCACCCCGGATAAACTTGTGTTCGAGTCTAATGATCAACATCTTCAACTGCTGAAGATAGCTATTTGCCGAGTTCCAACAGCTGCTTCAAATTATACTAGTTTCTCTGTTCTTGCCATCTTCAACGCGGCAATTGCAGTCCTTCACTGTGCTTCTAGCAGATGGACAGTTCTTGACAACCAGTTCTTAGCGTACGGCTACTCCGATGCAATCATCCACAAGGGTATTGTATTTGCTGTAACTCAGACAGGCGAAGTTTATGCATGGAATCAACTTTCTTGGGGTAATTTTTCTCATCTCATATGATGTGTTTTCGCTATTACCTGCTAGTTTCAGATTTAGCTTTAGCCTTTTTCTTTTTGTTGTGCAGTTTTCGTGTCATGCCTGTACCTTTCCCCCTCTATATTCAAGCAAAATCAGCAGCGATATGCCTTTGAGTCAAAATAAAGTACTCCCTCCGATCCAAATCAAATTGACTCAGCTTTGTCTAGCCAGTGCATCTAGCTAGACAAACTTGAGTCAATTAATTTGTGCATATCTAGCTAGACACATCCAGTTGAGTCAATTAATTTGGATCGGAGGCAGTATTTTAGCTACATCATTATTCATGTATGTAATGAACTAATCAAGTTTTGCTGAACTGACTTCAAGCTGTGCTTTCCTTTGCAAGGTCCTTTGTTGATCAGCACGACACCTATTCCGCCAGAACTTGATGAACAAGGTCAGTACAATCTTGGCTCCTGGTGGTTAGCACGATCTCCTGATGGTTCTAGACTTTTTCTGGTCCATACCTGGGGCGTTACTGACGGGCGGGATTATACTGGACTGGTTCGGATTTTACCTGCTGCTGCTACCTCTGAGGGTCGTCATGGTCGCACTATTCGCGGGTATGGTAAGGGTTTACTTGGCTGCGAGGTGTACAGCATGGACACCAGTCAGTTGATGCCACCGAGGCCATGGAGGAGGATTATTTCCCTTGGATCATATTCTCTCTTCCTTGGAGTGAACTATCCGATTATCATTCCAGTAGAAGACGGGGCAGAACATGACCGTCCAAATATGGCGAGAAGCAACTCTGTTTACACATCGCACCATGCAGTAGGCCTTGCATATCCTCCTTCTCCAGAAATTTGCCGCTTCAGTTTGAATTCTGAAGACTGTACTGTTGGTTTCCAAACCAACATTAGATGGACATGGCGGCAGGTTCCGTTGTGGCTCATCCCAAGCTTCGCCAATGCCCGGCAATGGAACCTGCCTTCGCGTCACAGGTCCAGAAAGAAGGGCTGATGTACTTTATGTAATACTCGTGTTGTAATGCAAGATTTGTATCTGTTGAACTATTTCATTTGCATATTTATCTCTACCTAGGCTACTCCCTTTCCGTAGTTGTGTTGTACTATCTGTTGAACTATTTCCTTTGCCTGTTATCTCTACCTAGGCTACTCCTCCGTAGTTGTTAAATTGATGTAATGCTCCTACAATGCAGGCTACACTGGGCGTGTGGCCTGTAATGTTATCAAACACCTTTTGTACTCGTTCTAGTAAGCATTTCACACTATAGCTCACATAATTAAAGTACTCCTACAACGTATTAGTTGAAAGATATCTCTCATAAGTAAGTACCCCTCTTTGAGCTTATGCGAAACATAAATGACTATTTTAGAAATATATACTCTCGACACAAGATTATATTAAAAACAATGGTACATAGTTCTATTAGAAAAAGAAAGTGTGAATAGTAGAATGATGGAGAAGTGTTTTTTGAGGTCTGTGCATAGCTAGTGTTCATGGTGCAAAAGCACTTAGACTAGTCACAATGGGAAGTATCGTAGACTGATACTAGTCTATGATACAACACCTTCAATGCATAGTATCATGAATTAGTATCATGCAATGTTACGAAAAACCAATTATTCATTTCTTTCCAAATAGACTAGCTTTGCGAGGATGACAAAACATTTCTTTATTGCCCTCTCGTATGAATCACCTCCATACATCACCTCTCATACCGATTGAAAGCCATGCCAAATCGTTGGTTCAAGACCATGAATACCAAGCCAATTTTGTTAGCTAGTTGGACCACCCTCGGATTGAGAACCAACGGTTGAAAGAAAGGTGGACGCCAACTCATATTTTTTCTCGAGAGTCCGACACTTGATGTTGATTGCAAAGTTCACAAAGGCCAAAATCTTGACATCCTCTTTGTGCAAGTCTTGCCACCATCCAAACTCGGTTTTGAAGTACCAACCAAGAAAAAAAAAGCTTGCACTTTGGAGGACCCCATGGACCATGAAAATTTTGAAAAACTTCCAGTAAATCATGCATATTTCAATTTATATTTTGGTAAAGTTTCATTCGATTTGAATCATAGGTTTGTGAGCAAATATATATTTAGTTTAAACTAGTGCTCGAGTACGTAAGAATCTATTTAATCACAAGCTAGTCATCCGAATGGGATGAAATATTCATAGATTTTAAAACAAGGAATCTACATATTACGGATTTTTTTCAAAATTTTCTGAATAGTTTTTCTTTTTTAGCTTCGAAATAAGAGATAGTTTGGAACGTTGGATCTCAAATGGATGGTAGATGGTGGGACACAGTCACAATGTATCTTGGAAGCATCAAGTCACTGAAGCTCTGTCCGGTTTCCAAACCAAGCTAGGAAAGGCATTGAAAATGAAGTTCTGCTCTAAAACATTTCTCATTCCATTTTGGTGCTCGCGCGGTTGCATGCTGCCCACGTGTTAAGGTACGTGTCTACGGCATGTAGAGAACTACGATTATTGGCGAAAAATATATCGAAATGGAAAGCGTAAAAAAAGCCCTCTCTGGTCAACCTGTTGTGACGAGACATCACTGCACCAAACGTCGTCGCAAATTTATAGATGGGTGGCGTGCTAGTCTACCAACAGTAAAATCGGCGCCCAGTCGCAGCAGCAGCCTAGAGTACTACCTAGTTTTTGCCCCTTGCATGTCTATCATCTTCTTCTTCACCCCGTTACAAAAAAATAAAAAATCTTCTTCTTCACCCTCCCAGAATCACGCGCACGCGCAGGATCTCGATCCCCACCACGCCGCATCACTAGTACTACTCCGTATACCTTTCTCTCCTTACCCCGGCCGGCCGCGCGCCGCATCGTTCCTTCCATAGCGCTCGCCCTCTCCTCCGAAAACCCCAAGCGCAGTTGCATCCGCCATCCACCTAAATCCATCTTCACGTGATGGATTATTCTGAGGCTTTGCCGGGGCGGCGGGACGGCCACTTGGAGGCTCTCACCGGCGACAACATCGACCTCATCGCTGCGCATCTGGACGTTACCTACACCGTCCGACTTGCTGCATGTTCCAGGGAGCTCTACGACATGATCAGCAAGGATGAAGGTAAGATGCACCATTGGGATGAACCCTGCCTGCTGATGCCTCCGCTTGCTTATTGGTTCGGTGAACAGGGACCTGGCGACGACATCTCGTGCATGATACCGTGTACGACCTGGTGCCCTCGACCATCCTCGCCGTTCTGTCGCCCTGCCGTTCATGCACGACAGAAAATGGCTTGGCGCGAACGGCGACTGGATCGCCGCCGCCGATCATCATGAGTGGTGCCTCGTGAACGTCTACACCGAGCGACATATCCCCCTTCCATCCCTACGATTCGAAGATTCATCATAGTATTGTTTCATATCGACCTACATACTCTTTTAACAGGGGTCCAGCAATTTATTTGTTGAAGATTGTAATCTGCCAAGTCCCCACAAAAGGTGGGAGGTACGCAGATTACAAGCTCATCGCCTGGTTCGACAAAACGATTTTCTACCTTGAAGGGGTGGCGGCGGAGAATGCTGGAGGCCCTTACACCGCACCTGATTATCCAAATTCTTGTGATGCCATTGAACTCCGTGGCCACGTTTTTGCGGTGGACGAAGCTGACGGCTCCACGTATACGGGACACCGCAAATGGTATTTTTCAGTCCTTATGTTGCATTGCATGATACAATTTGCCTTAACCAATGAAGTTATTCATGAACTACCTTGTTTATATTTTACCTTTCTTATATGACTTAATGATCACACCCCCTTTTGCTGAATATGAATGAACCGTTGCTTGCAATGAATTAGTAGTACTAATTAGTCACCAACAAACATAGTATGCTCAGTATGTGATTGCATTCCTGAATTAGTAACTCTACGCCACTGCAGAATATGGGTGTAATTAACCAGTATCTCAAAAGATAATGTGGTACTATGAAGGCACCCTTTTTGATAACCTTTTACACCCATTGTTTCATATATAACTAATTGATTTTGCCTCCAAAAGGAGGACGAGAGACCCCCGCCATCTGCATCAGAGAGATGCATAAGGACTTTCATAAGTATATGACTTAACGATCACATCCTTTATCTGAATATGAATGAACCGTTGCTTGCAATGAATTAGTACTAGTCAGTCATCAGCAAACATAGTATACTCCGTATGTGAATGCATTCCTGAATTAGTAACTCTATGCAACTGCAGAATATGGATGTAATTAACAAGTATCTCAAATGTTAACGTAGAAACAGAAAAATAGAAGAATATCGTTTGTAATTACATGCGTAGCTTATATTTTCTAGAGATCGGGGAAAAAGCCTTGATTGGATGTACCTACATGCAGATCAAACAGTTCTTTGTTTATATCGGTGAACAATCTGCAGAATGGTATAATTAATTTTGTTTTTGATACATTTTTTCTCCCATTTTCTTGAATAGATTTCAGTTTCCCACAATTATCTTTCATTAGTGATTGTGACATCCCCTCATTCAAAATAACTCAGGTTATCTTTTTCCTAATTCAATGATATTTAAGTTTGAGTAAGTTTACGATTAATATCTACAACCTCATATATATATATAAGATTTAGCACCTGCAGGCCTAACAAAGTTAGCTGCCTCTAGTCCCCTGTATAGTTCTTTCTTTTTGCTTTCTCAGTTTTTCGTAGCCTTTCTACAACCCTGTATGCTCTAATATATAATGATGCACGGCTAGGCATGTGTTCGAGAAAAGAAAATCTAAATATCTTTTGTAATATATGAACCTATATTGATGTTTTAGATGTTGGTAGTATAATTTTCGATAAACTTGAACAGACTTAAATCAGTTTAACTTAGCACAACCATATAGCGTACCTTTTTTAGAACGCGAAAATGAGGTAAACAAATACCATGTGTACCCTTTACTATCAATAGTAGAGAAGAGATTATGAACCTTCAACTCTAAAATGCAAATTCTTCTCGAATGGATAGCTGCATCGATACCTATTTTGCAAATGTTACCAGACTTGGGGTTAGCTACAAAGAGCATTTCTTTCTTGTCAAGCTTCATGCACTACCAACACAACCAAAAGTCCGAACTGATCGCAAGGGCGGCAATCCACTTATACAATTCAACACCCCCCTCACGTGTGATGGGAGACAAGTCAACATGTGGAAAGACTCAGAGGTATAGCTCAAGAGGCATATACGTGGACTCCGAGGGGGCAACAACAATTTTAGGATAAATTGCGAAAGCCGGGACTCGAACTCGAGACCCTGGCTCTGACACCATGTCAAGCTTCATGGACTAGCCAACGCAACCAAAAGTCCGAACTGATGGAAAGGTCTAGGCAATCCACTTATACAGTTAAACATTTCTTACCCTTCGGGTGGTCACAGGGAAGCTCTCTAATAGATCACTTAAGACAAAGGGAATTAACTACAGCACAGGACTTAAACTTAAGATGATATATATTTGTCAAAATTTGAATGTATATATATGCTTTCACTGTCTAGATACATCTGAATTTGGACAAATCTCAGACACTTTCGGTGGGACAGAGGTAGTATATAACTGTGTATACACTAACTAGTGTCTAGTTTTGGCGAAGTTTAGACTAGTTTCGTGGGACGGATGCATTATAACTGATATATTGGACACTCGATTTGAACACATGAATGACCAATGTCCTTAGCTTACATAGTCGTATTTATACTGTGAGCATGAACGATGAACAATGCTGCTGTTTGAATATGGTTGCCAGTAACACCCTATTCGTCTCCATTTCTAATATTGCAGAAAACCTGATTCTCCCGTTTGTAATCCCGCCACCGGTGGTGGATGATCAGCAGTACGCGTGGTTCCTCGCTCCATCTGCTGATGGCAAGCGATTGATGATCATCCTTACAGTAAACAAGATTGGGATTGCCAATGCTGAAGTACCTCCTGACATTCCCTATCTTTGCTAATGGGCTTCAGCTACGGCAGTATCCTCCTGTTGCCACCTACGTCTTTGAGCTGGATCCCTTATCTACTGCACGTGCAGGGGACTTTCTTTGGAGGCAGGTTAACAGCCTCAGCGACCACTCTCTGTTCCTCGGACTCAATTACCCAATCATTGCCAACCTGAAGAAGCGTAAATCCAAAGCTCCTGATGGCACATTGGTTCCATTCATGAGGAAAAACTACGTCTACACAGCATACCGGAATATTCGTTATAATCAATACCCTAAAATTTTGCGCTGCAACCTCCAGCCAGATGAAGGTGAGACTGTGGGAGTTATCAGCCTTCCCAAGGATGGTTGGGATAGTGTCCGACAAGCGGCTATGTGGTTTAAGCCTGCTTTAAACATTGCCCGTTCGGTGTTACCTTTAAAAAAACAGTGACTCTTTTTTATTATGCTTGAAGTGTTGAGAAGTAGTACACTGTTTTTAGTATGTACTAGTTTGAATCAGTTTATTTGAACACTGCCCTGCTTTTGTATTTCGTGTTGCCTTCATATTATAACCCATGCATGGCTGTTTTAGGATTGACTTTATTTCAGCACTATAATTACAATGTGTGTACGTCCTTTATAATATAGCCACCTCTTATTGATCATACTCATGAGAGGACCATTCCTATTTTTTTCGCCGCTAAAGGGTAAAGTACATCCACTGGCACGGGGGTGTGTTCGGTTCCACCCCATCCCCAAACTGAACATGCATCAACTACGAGCAAGGAAGTAGATGTGCGACCTAGGTGACTGTGCGGACCCCACATGTGAACCAAAGAAAAAAACATGTCAATACGGAACTGATGTACATACGACAACTCCTATATGATATGCGTATGTACGATTGAGCATCTGGAGGTGTGCTGCCACCTTCTTCCTCACACGAAGGGTTGGATCTTGTGTTTCGTACACGGATCGGACTGAAATTGTCGTGTGCATAGCAAGGTTCATGTCAATAAGGCTGAGTTTGGCATCTAAGTCTAGGCAACAAATACTTTTGGGTTCCAACGGCCATCTACAAGGTATTTGCTATAGGCCTACTTGCTCCGGCTGTCGAAGCCCAATAACTACAAATGGGCCTTTCTGCTCATGCAATGTTGTCCCTTTTCTAAAGAACCACAGATCCTATGATTGGCAAAAAACAAAAACACGGAGATTCTACATAAAAGTTGTTTGTATTTATTTTAAATTATTGGGTTGCAATTTTTGAAACTGCTCATGGCCAATATGAAAATCCTTGATCGCTCCATACCCACATAGATCACGGTATTTTCAAAAATTCATAAAGTGGATTTGAAATTTAAAACATATCCTAATAATTCCATGATTTATTCTATTAACTTGCAAGATCTTGGAGCGAAAGAGCTTGTATTAGTCTGCGAAAATAATCTTGATAAACTGTCGTTAACAAGAAATGAAGGTTTATCGTTCGAAGGATGCCATGTGGGACCCATGAGACAGTGGCGTCCTCAACGTTTCAAAGAATAAGGCAAGTAGCCCGAAAATAGGGGTAAAAATAAATCCTACAAAGGAAACATTTATAGTTCATAGAGGCTGACATGTGGGACCGATCTGCATTTGCATCCTCATCATTTCGAAGTCGGCAGGGATCAGAAGAAAAAGGCAAATAGCCAGAAATTAGGGGTCAAAAATAAATCCAAAAAGGAAACTTTTATTCTTCATAGAGGATGACATGTGGGACCGACCTGCCAGCAGCGTCCTCATCGTTTCAAAGGCCGCAGGGGATCAAAAGAAAAAAAAGGCAAATAGCCAGAAATTAGGGGTAAAAAATAAATCCAACAAAGGAAAGGTTTGTTGTTCATAGAGGCTGACATGTGGGACCCATGAGCCAGCGGCGACCTCAATTTCAAAGGCGGCATATGATCGAAAAGAAAAAGGCAAGTTAGCAAAAATCAGGGGGTAAAAAAATCTAAGAAAAGAAACTTTATTGTACATAGAGGATGACATGCGGGTCCCATGAGCCAGCACCTTACTCAACGTTTCAGAGGCGGCATGAGATCAAAAGAAAAAGGAAACTGACCAAATATCAGGAGCAAAAAATAATCCAAGAAAAGAAACTTTTATTGTACATAGAGGATGACATATGGGTCCCACTTATACAAGCTCTTTTGCTCCAAGATCTTGCAAGTTGATTGCACATAGAGGATGACATGCGGGGCCCTTGTGTCAGCAGCTTAATCAACGTTTCCAAGGCGGCAGGGGATCAAAAGAAAAAGGAAATAGCCAAAAATAAGAGGGTGAAAAAAAATCCAAGAAAAGAAACTTTTATAGTATAAAGGATGACATGTGGGTCCCATGAGCCAGCAGCTTCCTCAACGTTTCAGAGGCTGCATGAGATCGAAAGAAAAAGGCAAGTGACCAAAAATAAGAGGGTAAAAAAAATCCAAGAAAAGAGACTTGATTGTACATAGAGGATGACATGCGGGTCCCATCAGTCAGCAGCTTACTCATGGTTTCCAAGGCGGCGGGATCAAAAGAAAATGTAAATAGCCAAAGATCTGGGGGTGAAAAAAAAAATCCAAGAAAAGAAACTTTTGTAGTACATAGAGGATGACATGCGGGTCCCATGGGCCAGCAGGTTCCTCAACGTTTTCAAGGGCGGCATGAGATCGAAAGAAAAAGGCAAGTGACCAAAAATCAGAGGGTGAAAAATAATCCAAGAAAAGAAACTTTTATTGTACATAGAGGATGACATGCTGTCCCAACGTTTCAAATGCGGCTTGAGATCAAAAGAAAAAGAAAGTAGCCAGAAATTAGGGGGTAAAAAAACTCCAAGAAAATTAAATTGATTGTACATAGAGGATGACATGCGGGTCCCACGAGTTAGCAGCTTATTCAACGTTTCCAAGGCGGCAGGGGATCAAAAGAAAAAGGAAATAGCCAAAAATCAGAGAGTGAAAAAAAAACCCCTAGAAAATAAACTTTTGTAGTACATAGAGGATGACATGCGGGTCCCATGAGCCAGCAGGTTCCTCAACGTTTCAAACGTGGCATGAGATCGAAAGAAAAAGGCAAGTGACCAAATATCAGGAGCCAAAAATAATCCAAGAAAAGAAACTTGATTGTACATAGAGGATGACATGCGGGTCCCATTGTGCGGCAGTGGTCCCAACGTTTCAAATGCGGCTTGAGATCAAAAGAAAATGAAAGTAGCCAGAAATTATGGGGTCAAAAAAAAACTCCCAGAAAGGAAAGCTTTATCGTTCATACAGGCTGACATGTGGGACCTATGAGCCAGCAGCTTACTAAACGTTTCAAAGGCGGCAGGGGATCAAAAGAAAAAGGAAATAGCCAAAAATCAGAGGGTGAAAAAAATTCAAGAAATCAAACTTTTATTGTACATAGAGGATAACATGCGGGTCCCATGAGTCAGCAGATTCCTCAACGTTTCAAACGTGGCATGAGATCGAAAGAAAAAGGCAAGTGACCAAATATCAGGAGCCAAAAATAATCCAAGAAAAGAAACTTTATTGTACATAGAGGATGACATGTGGGTCCCATTTTGCAGCAGCGGTCTCAACGTTTCGAAGGCGGCACAGGACCAAAAGAAAAATGAAGTAGCCAGAAATCAGGGGGTGAAAAAAATCCAAGAAAAGAAAGATTTCAATTGGGCTGCATCTGGACATCTAGGCCTTCGAACTATCCTTCTTGGCCTTTTGACTCGTACAATTTCAGTCCACTCCAGAACATGAAAGTTCGGATTTTTCTCAAAAAAAAAACAGGAAAGTCCTATGCTTCGCCAAAACAAAAAACAAGGAGATTCAAGATATAAGTTGTAAAAATAAAGATTTAATTTATCCGTTTGCAATAGCTCAGAGCGAAATACACTGTTTATTGTCTGCAAAATAATCAAGATATCACATGTTTCTTGTACGGGGAGGCTGACATCAGGGACTCATGAGCCAGCAGCGTCGTCAACGTTTCAAAGGCGGCAGGGGATCGAAAATAAAAATAAACCAAATATCAGTTGGTAAAAAAATCCAAGAAAAGAAAACATTTATCGTTCTGAGAGGATGACATGCGGGACCGATGAGGCGACATCCTCAACGTTTCCAAGGCGGCAGGGGATCAAAGAAAAAAAGGAAATAGCCAGAAATTAATTAGGGGTTCAAAATAAATCCATCAAAGGAAAGTTTTATTGTTCATAGAGGATGACATGTGGGACCGACCTGCCAACAGCGTCCTCATCGTTTCAAAGGGGGCAGGAGATCAAAAGAAAAAGGCAAATAGCCAGAAATTAGGGGTAAAAAATAACTCCAAGAAAGGAAACTTTTATTGTTCGTAGAGGATGACATGCGGGACCCATGAGCCAGCAGCTTACTTAACGTTTCAAAGGCGGCATGAGATCGAAAGAAAAAGGCAAGTGACAAAATATCAGGAGCCCAAGATAATCCAAGAAAAGAAACTTTATTTACATAGAGGATGACATGCGGGTCCCATTTTGCAGCAGCGGTCCCAACGTTTCAAATGCGGCTTGAGATCAAAAGAAAAAGAAAGTAGCCAGAAATTAGGGGGTCAAAACAAATCCAAGAAAATAAAGTTGATGGACATAGAGGATGACATGCGGGTCCCATGAGCTAGCAGCTTACTCAACGTTTTCAAGGCAGCAGGGGATCAAAAGAAAAAGGAAATAGCCAAAAATCAGAGGGTGAAAAAAAACAAAGAAAATGAACTTTTATAGTACATAGAGGATGACATGCGGGTCCCATGAGCCAGCAGGTTCCTCAACGTTTCAAACGTGGCATGAGATCGAAAGAAAAAGGCAAGTGACCAAATATCAGGAGCCAAAAATAATTCAAGAAAAGAAACTTGATTGTACATAGAGGATGACATGCGGGTCCCAATTACAGCAGCGGTATCACCGTTTGAGAGGCTGCACGGGATCAAAAGAAAAAGGCAAGTGACCAAATATCAGGAGCCAAAAATAATCCAAGAAAAGAAATTTTATTGTACGTAGAGGATGACATGTGGGTCCCATTTTGCAGCAGCGGTCTCAACGTTTCCAAGGCGGCACAGAACCAAAAGAAAAATGAAGTAGCTAGAAATCAGGGGGTGAAAAAAATCCAAGAAGAAAGATTTCAATTGGGCTGCATCTGGACATCTGGGCCTTCGAACTATCCTGCTTGGCCTTTTGACTCGTACAATTTCAGCCCACTCCAAAACAGGAAAGTTCCGAATTTTCTAAAAAAACAGGAAAGTCCTATGCTTCGCAAAGACAAAAAAACAAGGAGATTCAACATATAAGTTTGTTTATGTAAAAATAAAGATTTAATTATCCGTTTGAAATAGCTCAGAGCGCAATACATTGTTTATTGTCTGCAAAATAATCAAGATATCATATGTTTCTTGTACGGGGAGGCTGACATCGGGGACCCATGAGCCAACAACGTCGTCAACGTTTTATAGGCGGCAGGGGATGGAAAGAAAAAATAAACCATAAATCTGTTGGTAAAAAATCCAAGAAAAGAAACATTTTCGTTCTGAGAGGATGACATGCGGGACCCATGAGGCAGCAGCATCCTCAGCGTTTATTGTTCATAGAGGTTGACATGTGGGACCCGTGAGCCAGCAGCGTCCTCAACGTTTTAAAGGCTGCACGTGATCGAAAGAAAAAATAAGCCAAAAATCATTTGGTCAACAAAATCCAAGAAAATAAACATTTACCGTTCTGAGAGGATGACATGCGGGACCCATGAGGCAGCAGCATCCTCAACGATTCCAAGGCGGCAGGGGAAATATCCAGAAATTAATTAGGGGTTCAAAATAAATCCATCAAAGGAAACTTTTATTGTTCATAGAGGATGACATGTGGGACCGACCTGCCAACAGCGTCCTCATCATTTCAGAGGGGGCAGGAGATCAAAAGAAAAAGGCAAATAGCCAGAAATTAGGGGTAAAAAATAACTGCAAGAAAGGAAACTTTTATTGTTCGTAGAGGATGACATGCGGGACCCATGAGCCAGCAGCTTACTCAACGTTTCAAAGGCGGCATGAGATCGAAAGAAAAAGGCAAGTGACAAAATATCAGGAGCCAAAGATAATCCAAGAAAAGAAACTTTATTGTACGTAGAGGATGACATGCGGGTCCCATTTAGCAGCAGCGGTCTCAACCTTTCAAATGCGGCTTGAGATCAAAAGAAAAAGAAAGTTGATTGTACATAGAGGATGACATGCGGGTCCCATGAGTCAGCAGCTTACCCAACGTTTCCAAGGCGGCAGGGGATCAAAAGAAAAAGGAAATAGCCAAAAATCAGAGGGTGAAAAAAATAATAAAGAAAATAAACTTTTATAGCACATAGAGGATGACATGCGGGTCACATGAGCCAGCAGGTTCCTCAACGTTTCAAACGTGGCATGAGATCGAAAGAAAAAGGCAAGTGACCAAATATCAGGAGCCAAAAATAATTCAAGAAAAGAAAGTTTTATAGTCTATAGAGGATGACATGCGGGTCCCATTTAGCAGCAGCGGTATCACCGTTTGAGAGGCGGCAGGGGATCGAAAGAAAAAGGCAAGTGACCAAATATGAGGTGCCAAAAAAAAAATCCAAGAAAAGAAAGTTTTATAGTACATAGAGGATGACATGCGGGTCCCATTTAGCAGCAGCGGTATCACCGTTTGAGAGGCGGCAGGGGATCGAAAGAAAAAGGCAAGTGAAAAAATATGAGGAGCCAAAAATAATTCAAGAAAAGAAAGTTTTATAGTACATAGAGGATGACATGCGGGTCCCATTTAGCAGCAGCGGTATCACCGTTTGAGAGGCGGCAGGGGATCGAAAGAAAAAAGTAAGTGACCAAATATGAGGTGCCAAAAATAATTCAAGAAAAGAAAGTTTTATAGTACATAGAGGATGACATGCGGGTCCCAGTTAGCAGCAGCGGTATCACCGTTTGAGAGGCGGCAGGGGATCGAAAGAAAAAGCCAAGTGACCAAATTTGAGGTGCCAAAAAAAACTCCAAGAAAAGAAAGTTGATTGCACATAGAGGATGACATGCGGGTCCCATTTAGCAGCAGCGGTCTCAACGTTTCCAAGGCGGCAAGGGATCAAAAGAAAAAGGAAGTAGCCGGAAATCAGGGGGTCAAAAAAAAAATCCAAGAATAGAAAGAATTTTGGTTCATAGAGGATGACATGCGGGACCCATGATCCTGCATCGTAAACGGCTCGATCGGAGAACGTTGAACGAGATGGCGCGATCGAGAAAAAAAACAATGCCAGAGAGGCTGCCATCTGGGCCCTACATCCCTCGGCGGTGCGGATTTGCGTTGACTCGGCCGCGAACCCGAGATTTCGAGATGCACCACGTCCCGGGCCACCATACGCGACGTTTTGGCCGCTTTCGTCGGGCTAGGTGGCCTCAAAAATGAGAAAAAAAAAGTTTTGACATGCACCACGGAGGGACCAAAAATCGTCGGCCATGGTACACCAGCAACCACGGCGCGACTTCAACTTCGTCGGCCATGGCAACTTTTCTTGTAGTGATGCTTCCCTCTGCGAAGGGCCATTCTTCTACTTTATTGTTGAGTCAGTTTACCTACTTCTTTCTATCTTAGAAGCAAACACTTGTATGAACTGTGTGCATTGATTCTTACATGTTTACCTATTGCACTTGTTATATTACTTTGTGTTGATAATTATCCATGAGATAAACATGTTGAAGTTGAAAGCAACCGCTGAAACTTATATCTTCCTTTGTGTTGCTTCAAAGCTTTCTACTAAGAATTTATTGCTTTATGAGTTAACTCTTATGCAAGTCTTATTGATGCTTTGTAACATCCCATGTTTGCAATAAAGAGAAACCTTGCACTCATGAGCATAGCATGCATTTAATTTAACTCCTAAAAAAAAGAATTTGCATTTTTGAGGAAAATCAAACTCTCTAAATGTTGAAATCAAATAGACAAACTGTAATATGAGTAGTTCCAGTTTACACTTGTTCTGTAAATAGAGTGAACAGCCTCAGCGTTTGGATTTGTATCTACTACAGAACAACCTATCTAAAATATCTTCAGTGTGCACCGCTCTTGTCTCAACTAGTCGTGACCAAGTAGTACTACTCCACCCAGCAAAGCACATAGCAAACCAGAGAACACCTTATCCATCAAGTCGTCGCCATCGGGGAAACTGAGAACCAGCGACCATAGCTAGGACCTAGCTGAGAGGAAATTTAGCTGAGGGAGTAAAGGAGTTCAGGGAGGAAAGGATCCAGGGAGGGGAAGGTCCGGCAGTCTCGCCGGAGCAGACGCCGGGCAGTCGTCGGAGCAGTCGCCGGAGTCCGTGGCCGGCCGGCGGAATCAATCAGTGAGGGCACGAGGACAGACTAGAAGGCCGACCCATCCAGAAGCTGAGCTAGGAACCCACTTGTTCAGGTATAGCTGGTAGTGATTCTGCCATGCTTACAACCTTTGTTTTATGGTGTATTTTCGTTGCTCAGCTGATGCGGTGCCACTTCAGTTTGCTCCAGGAACGAATAGGATCACTGCTTTCTTGCGTTCGTAAGACTAGAAGCACCGTACTGCTATTTGTGTTTCCACATACTCCAGTTGTAGTTTTGGTCAGAGGTGGAAAGGATTCAGTTTTACATGTTCTTCTCTTGCTGCAAGAGTCTTGCAACACGTATAAGATCCAGAACATATTTCAGGACAGCTAGTACATGCTTGTTAGAATCTCATGTTCAGCTACCTATGCCTTTCCTGTGAACTTTTTGCCATATCAAATACCAGCTGTTAGTGCTATATATTTGTGTGATGTTCAAACCAAGTTCAGAACTGATCATGTATCTCCAAAAATGCAGTAATACACACTCCAGATTTCAGTGATACACACTCCAGATTTCTTGCTGTAACCTTGCTCTGTTTGGAGTTATCTTGATTCCAGGCATTTCAGTTTAGTTTCTACCAGCACGTCCTGTAGTTGTTGGCGTCACTAAGTTCAGTACATGCCTGGGCATGTGTAGTGGAGTCCAATCTGTATCACTCACAAAACTCTATACTGGGAAGTACATCTAGTTACTGTTCTTTGAAAATCGTTTTTAGGAAAAGTGCAACTGTATAAAATTCGTATCTAATTCATACTTCATCCAAAAATTACTTATAAGATATCAAAACATTCAGAACAATCAGACCTAATCGTTCATATCATTTTCATGCATAGTTAAGAAACTTGAACTCTGTTTATATTAGAAGAATACGATAACCCTTATTTCAGTTATGGGTTTAATATGAATGCTATGTATTAAACATTTTGATCCCATTTAAATTGTCCATCATATATTAGGGATCATTACAGTAGCTCTAATATGACATATCATCCATATTGTATGCGCATTGCATTATGCCTTGTCTTGAATGTGTGTTTCCCTTTCCGGTGTTTGGTTCTTCGCGATAGGATCTGAGCCGGAGTCCGACGTCAACACCACCGAAGAACATTACTCATCCGCTGAGGGACAAGGCAAGCCCTAACCTGGTTCATCTATGTTTTCGAAATGCTTTTATCTGTGGTTCCTACATATCGCATACGATTCAACTGTCTTTTATCGGTAGATAGAGTTACCCTATCTGTTGCATGTCCGACCTTTGTAGCCTCGATACCCTAATCCACTGCTCCTAGCATAACTAGGTTTGGCATGTGTGCGTCGCGAGAGCCTTTATCTCTTTATGCTTAGCCATGCTTAGTTTGTTACGCTTCTACTCCGGTCTTCGGACTGGAGCCTTACAATGAAATGAATCTAGCATGATAGGTTGACATGGTAAGTATAGAGATGTTGATAAACATGATTAAAGGCTCAGACGAGAGGCCACATTGGGATGTGGTGGGTTGTTTCGTTTCTGCCGACCCTAGGAACCGAGTTCTCGCCTCTTGAACCAAGACTGAGCGTACAACCACACGAGGCCCTATTATGGTACCCTCTCGACTCACTAACTTGCCTAGTAGATTCCATGAGTCACATAGTTTGCGCGTTATCTGGACATATGCATTGCATTCTGCTTTGGGGGAAAAGGTACATAACAGGTAGGTAAGCGTGGCCGTGGTGGCTGGGGGTTGCGGCCCCTGGGGAAACCCACCTCGCCTCACATCGTTAAGGACTGACTTCGGGACTTGACCCGTTACGGCGGAACAATCCTTAGCGCGTGACTCATGGTTTCGGCGACAGCAAGGTAAAGGTCGTGGTCAACCACCCTCTGCCGGCTTTCCAAGGAAGAGAGCTTATACGTTGGCACTAAGAGTCGGTTGGCGCGTGTGGGTAAAGTTGTGCACCCCTGCAGGGTTATGAATCTTTTCGAAAAGCCGTGTCCACGGTTATGGACGATTTGGGAACGGACGTGGAGATCATAGAGAACATGAACCTGATCGTAAAACTTGGCAAACAATGTGTGTTGACGGATACCTTCTCCGGGTGTTGAGGGGGTGATCCGAGGATAGTGGTTTGAGATGATGAAGATTGGTGGATACAAGATGATGATCAATAGAGATAGAGTTGTCGCTCTCTTATCCCCTTTTCAAAGGTTCTGAGTAGTCGAACTTCTCTTCTCTCTTGTCTTACAAAGGAAAACTGGCTTTACGCAAAAGAAGCTCCACAGAAAGCCCGCATAACCGCTTTGCTAAAAGGTTGTACTAAGTCTTGCTGAGTCCCTGTACTCAGCTTTGCATGTTTTTGTTTCAGATGAAGTTACTGCAGCCGAAGGTGGTTTCTACGTTAACATCGATGGTTAGTTTGGGGTTCCCAGGCAGCAGCCTGCGACTTATGGGCTGGGACGTCGCTTTATGTTATGGCTTCTTAAGCCCTTTGCTATCTTGTTATTTAGAATAACATAATTTGCTTCCGTTGCTTGTTGAATGTTGGGTCAGTGACCTCTGCGTGTAATAATTTGGATCTTACTCTGCTAAGAGTTGTAATATATTCTTTTGAGTCGTAGAGTCACTGTTGTGTTACCGATTCTCTCACTGTAGTCTCTCGAGCTCGAGGTTAGGCTTATGTCAGACGAAGATCTGGTATTTGTCTAACCCTGATCCCGGGGGTGCCACAGGTTTTGGTATCAGAGCAGGACTGCATGTAGGAAACCCTTGTTCACTGGTCGATGTTGAGTCTAGTGGTTGTGAAAACTATTTGAAAGCTAAAGTTTACTTGCAAAACTCTGAATAGGATTCTTTTTACTCCTTATCTCGTGTCACTCTAATGCTGAGTCATCTTATCTGGTTTTGGTTGGAAAAAGGTTTCTCTTCTTTCCTATCAATTCAAATCTTTAGGATACACGGGTTTGGGTTATTTTGTCCAGTACTCCCTTTTTGGTTGCTTGTCTCAGAGTTTCCAGAATGCCTCAGTTCATCTGAAGCATTGTCCCTTTATTCTTGCTTCGGGTGCTTAGCATCCAATTGTTGGTCTTTATGTGACATGGTGATGGTATGTCATCGTTGCATTCCATTTTCATGGTTTGTGAGTCGGTTAGTAGTGTGTACATTTGGTATGCTTGTTTAACTACTATGATCGATACGATGATATATCTTCATATCACATGTCTTGTCCTTTAGCATGCTCATTGCATTCGGTACATGCTATCCTTCAGTTGAATCCTTCCGGTGAATCTGCGTCTCATGGTTTTTGTTTTCTCCTCAGGATGTCAGGCGGTACTAGAAGTGGTGCTGGCCGTGGTCGTGGCCGTGTTCATGGCCGTGGCAATGGCCGTGGAGATGGTCATGAGGAGAATGTTGAACTTCCTCCTCGTCCTTCTATGGTCCAACTTATGGCTATGTACGAAGCCAATCGTGCTGACAACATAAGGCTCCTTGAAAGGATTGAGCGGAACACAGCTCAGCGTCATGAGGAACAAGTGGGGATCCGAAGCTTCATCCGCCTCACCCCACCAGTGTTCAGTTATTCCACTGAGCCACTTGATGCTGACTACTGGCTCCGCACCATCGAGCGCAAGCTTGAGGTTGCCCACGCCGCTCAAGCAGATTGGGTGAACTTTGCCACCTACCATCTTGAAGGAGCTGCTGGTTCATGGTGGGAAAACTTCCTGTTGATGCAGCCTGCTGGTCATGTCGTGACTTGGCAAGAGTTCAAAGCTGCATTCCGTGCATATCATATCCCAGAGGGTCTGATGGACGAGAAAAGGGAAGAGTTTCTGAAGCTGCAGCAGGGCAGTGGTTCTATCTGTGACTACCAAGGTAACTTCTACCGCCTTGCCTGCTATGCTCCTGAAGAGACGTCCACTGATGCCAAGAAGCAAGCCTTGTTCCGCAAGGGACTGGATCCTGAACTTCGTCGAGATCTTCATCTCTTGGATTTCCCAACCTGTCAAGACCTTGTCAACAAGGCTATGAAGGCAGAAAGAGGAAAAGTGGAGTATGAGGAAACTCGCAAGCGTCCTCGAGATACTTCTCAGCCTTCTGGATCAGGCAATCAGCGCCGTCGTGTTTTCATTCCATACAGTGTTGTGCCTCGTGCTCCTTATGCACCAAAGTCTTCTGGTTATGCTCCTCGTCCACAAGCTCCAAGTGCTCCCCCAAACAATGCCGGCGGAACAAACTATCGTCCCGCTATGGGTACTCCAGGCAGTGGTGCGTGCTTCACTTGTGGTCAACCTGGTCACTACATGAAAGAGTGCCCCCACAATACTTCTGTTCGTGGTGCTCCACCACCAAAGAAGTTTACCAAGCCTCCAGTTGCTGGTCATGGTCGTCTGACCCATGTCACTGCTGAAGAAGCTGAAACAGATCCAAGCGTCATAATGGGTACGCTTCGAATCAACTCTATTATAGCTACAGTTCTGTTTGATTCTGGAGCATCGCATTCTTTCATATCCCAAGAGTTTGCTCAGTTGCATGGGATAACCTTTGTGAAGTTGCCTACTACTCTAATGGTTCAGTCCCCGGGTTCCACTTGGCGAACCAATATGGTTAGTCATGGGAATAAAATCGAGATTGGATATCTTCTTTTTCCAATTCCCCTCATTGCCCTCAAGTCAACCGACATTGATATCATTTTGGGCATGGATTGGCTAGCTAAATATCAGGCTGTCATTGATTGTGCAGCCAGGTCTCTTACTCTAACCGATCTTTCCGGAAGCTCCATTCTGTATTGGTCTCCGTCAGCAACACCTCCATCAGCAGTACATATTCCTGATGCTAAGTTGCATGCCCTGGACGTCTTACCTCCGATTGAAATTTCTGATGTTCCGGTGGTTTGTGACTTCCCTGATGTGTTTCCGGAAGAATTACCTGGCATGCCACCTGATCGAAGTGTGGAGTTTGTCATCGAGCTGGTTCCTGGAACTGCTCCTGTTTCTCGACGTCCTTACCGTATGCCTCGAGAAGACTTGGTTGAACTGAAGAAGCAGTTAGAAGAGTTAGAAGGGAAAAGATACATCCAACCCAGTACTTCTTCTTGGGGATGTCCCGCACTCTTTGTTAAGAAGAGGGATACCAATGTTCCGCGTCTGGTTGTTGACTACCGGCCGCTCAACGCAGTAACCATCAAGAACAAGTATCCTCTACCTCGAATCAATGATCTTTTCGATCAATTGAGTGGTGCCACAGTCTTTTCCAAGATGGATTTGAGATCAGGCTACCATCAAATCAAAATCCGAACGGAGGACATTCCAAAAACAGCGTTCATGACTCGTTATGGTCTTTACGAGTACACAGTAATGTCCTTTGGCCTCACTAATGCTCCAGCCACTTTTATGCGGCTCATGAACTCTGTGTTTATGGAGTATCTTGACAAATTCGTCATTATCTACATTGATGATATTCTGGTCTACTCCAAAACCGAAGAAGAACACACTGAACACTTGCGTTTGGTGTTGACAAAGCTTCGTGAACATCGCCTCTATGCCAAGTTCTCTAAATGTGAGTTTTGGCTACAAGAGCTCATCTTTCTTGGCCATGTCGTCTCTGCAAAAGGTGTTGCAGTTATTCCAGATAAAGTTCAATCCGTTCTTGACTGGAAGACTCCTAAGTCAGCCAAAGAAATCCGGAGTTTTCTTGGATTGGCGGGTTATTACCGTCGATACATCGAGAATTTCTCCAAGATCGCCAAACCAATGACTGATCTTCTCAAGAAAGATAAGAAGTTTGAGTGGTCAGAAAAGGCCGAAGAAAGTTTTCAGACATTGAAAACAAAACTGACTACCGCTCCTGTACTTGTCCTTCCAGACACAAGCAAAGACTTTGTCATCTTCTGTGATGCCTCTCTTCAAGGGCTTGGATGTGTATTGATGCAAGATGGCCATGTAGTGGCTTATGCCTCTCGACAGTTGAAGCCACATGAGCTCAATTATCCAACTCATGATCTAGAGCTTGCAGCTGTTGTCCATGCTCTTAAGCAATGGCGACCTTACCTCTATGGTAACCGTTGCGAGTTGTACTCGGATCATCAAAGCCTGAAGTATCTCTTTACCCAACCGGATCTGAATCTCAGGCAGACAAGATGGTTGGAACTCATCAAGGACTATGATTTGGGTCTTAACTATCAGCCCGGCAAGGCCAACGTCATTGCTGACGCGCTAAGTCGGAAGTCATATTGCAACAATCTCATGCTCAAGCAATATCAACCTGCCCTCCATGAGGAATTTGCACGACTCAATCTTGAAGTTGTTCCTCAGGGATACCTTGCTAACTTAGAGGTGAAACCCTCTCTTGAAGACCAGATCAAAGCCGCTCAGAAGCATGATTTGGGTATCACTAAGATCAAAGAGAACATTGCTAGCGGAGATGCTAAATGTTTCTCCGTCAATGATCAAGGTGTTGTCTACTTTGGTAACCGCTTAGTGGTGCCGAAGAAAAAGAACTTGAGAGAGTTGATTCTCCGAGAAGCTCATGAGTCTCCTCTATCCATTCATCCTGGAAGTACAAAGATGTATCAGGATCTTCGCCAAAGGTTCTGGTGGACCCGGATGAAAAGAGAAATTGCTCGCTTCGTAGCTGAATGCGACGTTTGCCGTCGTGTAAAAGCTGAGCATCAAAGACCAGCTGGTACTCTTCAACCTCTATCTACTCCTGAATGGAAATGGGATGAAATTGGCATGGATTTCATTACCGGACTTCCCAAAACTCCAAAGGGAAATGATGCCATATGGGTAGTGGTGGATCGTCTATCCAAGGTTGCTCACTTCCTTCCTGTTCGGGAAAGTATTCGTGCTAGTCAACTAGCGGATCTTTACATATCCCGAATAGTATCTCTCCATGGTGTTCCGAAGAAGATCATCTCTGATCGTGGAAGCTTGTTTACCTCGAAATTCTGGGAAAGTCTTCAAAATTCCATGGGAACAAATCTTTCCTTTAGCACAGCTTATCATCCTCAAACCGGTGGTCAAACCGAGAGGGTGAATCAAATCCTTGAAGACATGCTCAGGGCCTGTGTTATATCCTTTGGCAAGAATTGGGAAAAGTGCCTTCCTTTTGCTGAATTCTCCTATAACAACAGTTTCCAATCTAGCCTGGGCATGGCACCTTTCGAAGCTCTTTATGGACGGAAATGTCGAACCCCTCTGAATTGGTCAGAAACCGGTGAAAGACAGCTCTTTGGACCGGACATGATCAAGGAAGCAGAAGATCAAGTTGGCATTATCCGAGAGCGTTTGAAAGCTGCTCAGTCTCGTCAAAAGAGCAATTATGATCGTCATCATCAAGAAGTTCGCTATGAAGTTGGCGAGCAAGCTTATCTTCGAGTCACTCCTTTAAGAGGTGTCCATCGTTTCGGTATAAAAGGCAAACTAGCTCCTCGCTATGTTGGTCCTTTTCGCATCCTTGCTAAACGAGGTGCACTTGCTTACAAGTTGGAACTTCCTCCAACTTTTCCTGAAGTTCATGACGTCTTCCATGTCTCCCAACTCAAACGTTGCTTCAAAGATCCCATCCGTGGTGTTGATCACAAAACACTTGATCTCCAAGAGGATCTGACCTATCGAGAGTATCCCGTTCGTATTGTTGATGAAGCTGAGCATAAAACTCGGCGTCAAACCATCAAATTCCTGAAAGTTCAGTGGTCTCATCACTCTGAGTCAGAAGCAACCTGGGAACGAGAGGATCGTCTCCGATCTGAGTACCCTGCCTTCTTTTCTAAAACTTAGGAATCTCGGGGACGAGATTCTTGTAAGGGTGGTAGAGTTGTAACATCCCATGTTTGCAATAAAGAGAAACCTTGCACTCATGAGCATAGCATGCATTTAATTTAACTCCTAAAAAAAAGAATTTGCATTTTTGAGGAAAATCAAACTCTCTAAATGTTGAAATCAAATAGACAAACTGTAATATGAGTAGTTCCAGTTTACACTTGTTCTGTAAATAGAGTGAACAGCCTCAGCGTTTGGATTTGTATCTACTACAGAACAACCTATCTAAAATATCTTCAGTGTGCACCGCTCTTGTCTCAACTAGTCGTGACCAAGTAGTACTACTCCACCCAGCAAAGCACATAGCAAACCAGAGAACACCTTATCCATCAAGTCGTCGCCATCGGGGAAACTGAGAACCAGCGACCATGGCTGGGACCTAGCTGAGAGGAAATTTAGCTGAGGGAGTAAAGGAGTTCAGGGAGGAAAGGATCCAGGGAGGGGAAGGTCCGGCAGTCTCGCCGGAGCAGACGCCGGGCAGTCGTCGGAGCAGTCGCCGGAGTCCGTGGCCGGCCGGCGGAATCAATCAGTGAGGGCACGAGGACAGACTAGAAGGCCGACCCATCCAGAAGCTGAGCTAGGAACCCACTTGTTCAGGTATAGCTGGTAGTGATTCTGCCATGCTTACAACCTTTGTTTTATGGTGTATTTTCGTTGCTCAGCTGATGCGGTGCCACTTCAGTTTGCTCCAGGAACGAATAGGATCACTGCTTTCTTGCGTTCGTAAGACTAGAAGCACCGTACTGCTATTTGTGTTTCCACATACTCCAGTTGTAGTTTTGGTCAGAGGTGGAAAGGATTCAGTTTTACATGTTCTTCTCTTGCTGCAAGAGTCTTGCAACACGTATAAGATCCAGAACATATTTCAGGACAGCTAGTACATGCTTGGTAGAATCTCATGTTCAGCTACCTATGCCTTTCCTGTGAACTTTTTGCCATATCAAATACCAGCTGTTAGTGCTATATATTTGTGTGATGTTCAAAACAAGTTCAGAACTGATCATGTATCTCCAAAAATGCAGTAATACACACTCCAGATTTCAGTGATACACACTCCAGATTTCTTGCTGTAACCTTGCTCTGTTTGGAGTTATCTTGATTCCAGGCATTTCAGTTTAGTTTCTACCAGCACGTCCTGTAGTTGTTGGCGTCACTAAGTTCAGTACATGCCTGGGCATGTGTAGTGGAGTCCAATCTGTATCACTCACAAAACTCTATACTGGGAAGTACATCTAGTTACTGTTCTTTGAAAATCATTTTTAGGAAAAGTGCAACTGTATAAAATTCGTATCTAATTCTACTTCATCCAAAAATTACTTATAAGATATCAAAACGTTCAGAACAATCAGACCTAATCGTTCATATCATTTTCATGCATAGTTAAGAAACTTGAACTCTGTTTATATTAGAAGAATACGATAACCCTTATTTCAGTTATGGGTTTAATATGAATGCTATGTATTAAACATTTTGATCCCATTTAAATTGTCCATCATATATTAGGGATCATTACAGTAGCTCTAATATGACATATCATCCATATTGTATGCGCATTGCATTATGCCTTGTCTTGAATGTGTGTTTCCCTTTCCGGTGTTTGGTTCTTCGCGATAGGATCTGAGCCGGAGTCCGACGTCAACACCACCGAAGAACATTACTCATCCGCTGAGGGACAAGGCAAGCCCTAACCTGGTTCATCTATGTTTTCGAAATGCTTTTATCTGTGGTTCCTACATATCGCATACGATTCAACTGTCTTTTATCGGTAGATAGAGTTACCCTATCTGTTGCATGTCCGACCTTTGTAGCCTCGATACCCTGATCCACTGCTCCTAGCATAACTAGGTTTGGCATGTGTGCGTCGCGAGAGCCTTTATCTCTTTAATGCTTAGCCATGCTTAGTTTGTTACGCTTCTACTCCTGTCTTCGGACTGGAGCCTTACAATGAAATGAATCTAGCATGATAGGTTGACATGGTAAGTATAGAGATGTTGATAAACATGATTAAAGGCTCAGACGAGAGGCCACATTGGGATGTGGTGGGTTGTTTCGTTTCTGCCGACCCTAGGAACCGAGTTCTCGCCTCTTGAACCAAGACTGAGCGTACAACCACACGAGGCCCTATTATGGTACCCTCTCGACTCACTAACTTGCCTAGTAGATTCCATGAGTCACATAGTTTGCGCGTTATCTGGACATATGCATTGCATTCTGCTTTGGGGGAAAAGGTACATAACAGGTAGGTAAGCGTGGCCGTGGTGGCTGGGGGTTGCGGCCCCTGGGGAAACCCACCTCGCCTCACATCGTTAAGGACCGACTTCGGGACTTGACCCGTTACGGCGGAACAATCCTTAGCGCGTGACTCATGGTCTCGGCGACAGCAAGGTAAAGGTCGTGGTCAACCACCCTCTGCCGGCTTTCCAAGGAAGAGAGCTTATACGTTGGCACTAAGAGTCGGTTGGCGCGTGTGGGTAAAGTTGTGCACCCCTGCAGGGTTATGAATCTTTTCGAAAAGCCGTGTCCACGGTTATGGACGACTTGGGAACGGACGTGGAGATCATAGAGAACATGAACCTGATCGTAAAACTTGGCAAACAATGTGTGTTTACGGATACCTTCTCCGGGTGTTGAGGGGGTGATCCGAGGATAGTGGTTTGAGATGATGAAGATTGGTGGATACAAGATGATGATCAATAGAGATAGAGTTGTCGCTCTCTTATCCCCTTTTCAAAGGTTCTGAGTAGTCGAACTTCTCTTCTCTCTTGTCTTACAAAGGAAAACTGGCTTTACGCAAAAGAAGCTCCACAGAAAGCCCGCATAACCGCTTTGCTAAAAGGTTGTACTAAGTCTTGCTGAGTCCCTGTACTCAGCTTTGCATGTTTTTGTTTCAGATGAAGTTACTGCAGCCGAAGGTGGTTTCTACGTTAACATCGATGGTTAGTTTGGGGTTCCCAGGCAGCAGCCTGCGACTTATGGGATGGGACGTCGCTTTATGTTATGGCTTCTTAAGCCCTTTGCTATCTTGTTATTTAGAATAACATAATTTGCTTCCGTTGCTTGTTGAATGTTGGGTCAGTGACCTCTGCGTGTAATAATTTGGATCTTACTCTGCTAAGAGTTGTAATATATTCTTTTGAGTCGTAGAGTCACTGTTGTGTTACCGATTCTCTCACTGTAGTCTCTCGAGCTCGAGGTTAGGCTTATGTCAGACGAAGATCTGGTATTTGTCTAACCCTGATCCCGGGGGTGCCACATGCTTGTCTTGAAAGTACTATTCATGAAAAGTCTTTGCTATATGATTCAGTTGTTTACTCATTGTCTTTACCATTGCTTCGAATCGCTGCATTCATCTCATATGCTTTACAATAGTATTGATCAAGATTATGATAGCATGTCACTTCAGAAATTATCCTTGTTATCGTTTACCTACTCGAGAGCGAGTAGGAACTAAGCTTGGGGATGCTTGATACGTCTCAAACGTATCTATAATTTCTTATGTTCCATGCTATTTTTATGATGATACTCACATGTTTTATACACACTTTATGTCATTATTATGCATTTTCCGGCACTAACCTATTGACGAGATGCCGAAGAGCCAGTTGCTGTTTTCTGCTGTTTTTGGTTTCAGAAATCCTACAAAGGAAATATTCTCGGAATTGGACGAAATCAACGCCCAGGGTCTTATTTTTCCACGAAGCTTCCAGAAGACCGAAAGGGAAACGAAGCGGGGCGACGAGGCTCCGTACCCATAGGCCGGCGCGGCCAGGGAGGGGCCCGCACCGCCCTATGGGGTGGGCCCCTCGTCAGCCCTCCGACTCCGCCCTTCCGCCTACTTAAAGCCTTCGTCGCGAAAACCCCAGTACCGAGAGCCACGATACGGAAAACCTTCCAGAGACACCGCCGCCGCCAATTCCATCTCGGGGGATTCAGGAGATCGCCTCCGACACCCTGCCGGAGAGGGGAATCATCTCCCGGAGGTCTCTTCATCACCATGATCGCCTCCGGATCGATGTGTGAGTAGTTCACCCCTGGACTATGGGTCCATAGCAGTAGCTAGATGGTTGTCTTCTCCTCATTGTGCTATCATGTTAGATCTTGTGAGCTGCCTATCATGATCAAGATCATCTATTTGTAATGCTACATGTTGTGTTTGTTGGGATCCGATGAATATGGAATACTATGTCAAGTTGATTATCAATCTATCATATATGTTGTTTATGTTCTTGCATGCTCTCCGTTGCTAGTAGAGGCTCTGGCCAAGTTGATACTTATGACTCCAAGAGGGAGTATTTATGCTCGATAGTGGGTTCATGCCTCCATTGAATCTGGGACAGTGACAGAAAGTTCTAAGGTTGTGGATGTGCTGTTGCCACTAGGGATAAAACATCAATGCTTTGTCTAAGGATATTTGTGTTGATTACATTACGCACCATACTTAATGCAATTGTCTGTCGTTTGCAACTTAATACTGGAAGGGGTTCGGATGATAACCTGAAGGTGGACTTTTTAGGCATAGATGCATGCTGGATAGCGGTCTATGTACTTTGTCGTAATGCCCTGATTAAATCTCATAGTAGTCATCGTGATATGTATGTGCATTGTTATGCCCTCTCTATTTGTCAATTGCCCAAATGTAATTTGTTCACCCAACATGCCATTTATCTTATGGGAGAGACACCACTAGTGAACTGTGGACCCCGGTCCATTCTTTACATCTGAAATACAATCTACTGCAATACTTGTTCTTTACTGTTCTTCGCAAACAAACATCATCTTCCACACTATACATTTAATCCTTTGTTTACAGCAAGCCGGTGAGATTGACAACCTCACTGTTACGTTGGGGCAAAGTACTTTGATTGTGTTGTGCAGGTTCCACGTTGGCGCCGAAATCCCTGGTGTTGCGCCGCACTACACTCCGTCACCAACGACCTTCACGTGATCCTTGACTCCTAGTGGTTCGATAAAGTTGGTTTCTTATTGAAGGAAAACTTGCTGCTGTACGCATCACACCTTCCTCTTGGGGTTCCCAACGGACGTGTGTCTTGCACGCCATCAGCGGGCCGTGCGTGCGAATTGCTCGCCGGAGTGGGTGCGGGGAGGCGGCGGCGCACGGCGGGGCTAGGGTTGCGAGTGAGGGGTTGGACCCCCACTCGCACCTTCACCCTGTATTTGTAGGGGTGGCGGGGTGGATTTGATAGGCCCCGTATTCTGCCTATACGGGCCGGCCCGAATACGGGGCCTGCTAGACGGACCGAAACGCCCACACCCCCTATCCCGCCGGAATTATATGGGGTGCACGCGTTTTGAGGGGCCTGCTAGACATGCTCTAGCTTTGGCCCGAGGAAGCATGTCATTTCGCCGGGGAGATTCTCTAGTGTGGGCTACCCCCGTTTCGTCGAGAGGTCCAAGTTGTCGCAAGTCGGCAACGGCTGCTTCGCCATACGTTGCGTCCTCGTCCTCCAGAACGAGTCTTCACCGCTGGAGCTGCCCAGCCACCTGGAGCGCTTGCTAGGGGATGGGACATGCGCATATGTTACGTTCTGAGTCCATAGCCGGGAGTTCCGCGTGCACAGGTCTATCCTGGCAGCGCATTCGCCCGTGTTCCATGCGTAATCCTTTGGCCCGATGATGGAGAAGGACATGCCGCGTGTCAAGGTTATCGACGTGGATCCGGCCATCTTTGGTATGCTTCTACACTATGGGCGCGTTTGGTTGCCTGGGCGCCCCTTGGCTCGCATCGGCCCAACAAATTTTGGGCCGTTTGGTTCCCTAGACGCACTCGCGTTCTTGCATTGCACAGGTTTTAAAGCACCCCTGGGACAGGCCCCGGAGGAACGCCCGGTTTGACAGTTTCTCCAGGGCCAGGCCCTGGCGAGACGAAAATCGACAACGCCATTCGCGCGGGAGCTCCGCCTCGACATGGCGGGAGAAGCCGAAATCCCAGCGGCGTAGCGCGGCAAAGGTAGGGGTAACCTCCCTCTTCGGTTACCCTCTCCATTAGCCCCCTCCCAATTTTTTCCTTCCCCCAAATTTCGCATCGACGGCGGCGGCGGCGACCCAGATCTGGCAGCGCTCATCTCCCTTTGGTCTCCGGCGCTGGACCAGGGTCCTCTTCTCTAGCCACGGCGGAGCCTGCGCACATCTGCGGCGGCTTTCAACCGTGTCCATCGTCCGCCATGACGGAGGTAAGGGGAAACTCATCTGCTGTACTGTAGTGTTAGATTCATGTTCTTGGGTTCGATAAAACTGTTTGTAATGCATAGATCTTGTTTGAGTAGACCGATCAGCTCCAGCTTGGGCATCACGCCGCATAACTCATCATTTGCATACACGCCTGGATCCTGATGGTGCACAAGAGAGCAGTTAGGCATGCTGCTTATCCTCGTGTGACTTACGGACCTATGTTACCACGAGATCAGGAGAGGATTGCCAACCTAAACAACATCTACAACTGCAATGACGTAGAGTCTATCCAAATGCTACGGATGAGAAGAGACCCTTTCTATGCACCTGTGAAAACGTTCAGGGATACAGGACTGCTGACTGATAGCATCCACACCTCTGTCGAAGAACAAGTCACAATGTTTCTTCATGTCGTCGGTCATAACCAGAGGTTCAGAGTCATCCATAACACATTCAGTGATCCACGGAGACTATCTCTCGGTACTTCCAGCAGGTGATGTACGCAATTGGGGAGCTCATAGGTGAAATGATCAAGTCAGCATCAATGAACACACCAACCAAGATCAAGAATAGCTACAGGTGGTTCCCCTATTTCAGGGTGAGTACAAAATCATGTTCCTTCTACCTATCAGATGTGTGGTACCTTCAGAAACATACTGTTTCCTAATTTTTTTTACAGGATTGCATTGGGACTATTGATGGTACTCATGTCACTGCAAAGGTACCGAGATCAATGTCTGCAGCATTCCACGGGAGGAAGCACTACACCAGCCAGAACATGCTAGCAGCTGTGGATTTCGATATGAGGTTCACCTACGTGCTTGCTGGGTGGGAGGGTTCAGCTCATGATGCGAGCATCCTGGTCGACAGCTTGTCAAGGCCTGATGGGTTGCAAATCCCTGACGATAAGTTCTACCTTGGAGATGCTGGATATGCATGCCGATCTGGAATTCTACCTACCTTCAGGAAAACAAGGTACCACCTCAACAAGTTCTCTGCGAAGCACCGGCCTCTGAATGCGAGAGAGTTGTTCAATCTCAGACACTCAAGCCTTAGAGTCACCATTGAGAGGGCCTTTGCTTCATTGAAGAATAGGTTCAAGGTCCTTGACCAGAAACTGTTCCACACGTTTGACACTCAGGTAAAGCTGGTCCTTACTTGCTGCATTCTTCACAACTGGATTCTAGGTTGGGGCGAGGATGAGTTCTTCGAAGAGATTGTCACTTTTGATGAAGTAGAGACCGACCATGGGGTGGAAGCAGGCGACAATGATGTCTGGAAGGTGAAGAGGCAAGAGTGTCCAGACGCAAAGTGGGAAGCTAGAGGCAACACCACCATCTGAGAAGAAGTGAAGAAATGAAGAAGAAGTGAAGAAGAAGAAGTGAAGAAGAAGAACCCCTATGATCTCCTGTTTCTCGAATCCCTTTTCGACCCCCGTATGTTGAACGACCCCGTTATGATAAACTGCAATTCGTAGTAGCTAGGGATGATTTCGTGAACTGCTATGCTTCGTAAGTTTGCAACTATCATGAACTATGATTTATGTGTGATGGGAGGTGAGAGCATGGTAAGGCTACCTGTCGTAGAGAAGATCTAACCTTAGACATGTCTGGATGGTACGAAACAGGCCTAATATCATCTCCATCGAGATTTGGGCTTGGCTGCAGTCAAACAAAAAGAAAGTCTTTTTTGGCCCAGCCGATACAGTCCGATGTACCAAACAACATGCCAATTTTGGCTCGTGGCTCATTCTAAACGCGCAAGTGTGCTTGCACCGCTGCGCCAGTGAGCCACAAATTAGGCTCAGGCAACCAAACGCGCCCTATATCTACACAGACTCGTTGCCACCAAGCTAAGTTCAAGGAGGGCAGTTCAACGTCTCGGTGATGCAACACTTGTTGGTTGCGGCGGATAGGTACGGGGTGGATAGATTGATGCTGATTTGCAAGGAGCAGCTGTGCGACATGATCAATATGGATACGGTCAAAACCATGCTCGCGTTAGCAAATCAGCACAGCTGTAAACAGCTCAAGGAGGCATGTCTGGCATCACCGCAAGTCCTAGGCGCCATTTTGAAGACCGATGGATTTAAGGAGCACTTCATGATGGATTGTCGGCCTTTGCCTTTGGAGTGGGGAGCTTCGAGTCCAGAAGGTAGACCCCGAGAAGAAGAAGTTGATCCAACCTCAAATTTTAAAAGGATTTGGAAATAACATGTCAATTTTCTTTTGCATCACTACTGGTATAGATTTCGTATTGGAGTGATGCTAAATATAAACAGAGGTATCACATATGCTGTCAATTGATTAGTGAGCCTACCGTAAAAACTTGTAAGACAAAATTTTCCAGGAAAATTAATACTATTAACTACCAGTAAAGAATTCACCTAACGCTTAATCGACTTGGAAACCGTATGTTCTTAGGCGAGTATGGGGCTATGGGCTGCTAGCTTGCTAGTCTCTTTTGCCTCCTTTTTTTTTCTCGGGTCGATATCGCTTTTGAAAATTTCCAGACATCAATTAAACGTGATACACGTGGACGCAAGAGCAACAAGGATGATTGGATCGTAAGAATGATGTTAGTTGTGACCTGGACGGACCAAAACAAATTTGTGTTGGGAGAAAAGTAACGGTTTTGCTAAGTCACGGTCAACTGAGAATTATTTAAGGCTTAGTACTCACCTACAAAAATGCACTTGAGTTGCACTTTTCTGCCAAAAAAGTGCAATTGCACTTTTCTAGTAGAAAAGTACAA
This sequence comes from Lolium perenne, assembly GCF_019359855.2. Classification (NCBI taxonomy): domain Eukaryota; kingdom Viridiplantae; phylum Streptophyta; class Magnoliopsida; order Poales; family Poaceae; genus Lolium; species Lolium perenne. Next base: position 299,956,170 of record NC_067245.2, read on the forward strand.
CTGATTCGAGTTGCACATTTTTTTGAACTGCAGTTGCACTTTTCTGGGGTGACTGAGACTTGAGAAAATCTCAGTTGACGGAGACATAGGCACACCCGAAAAGTAAATGTTGTACGAATTAGAAAACAACTAGTAGCTCCTTAAACATGTAGAAATCCACAACAGCATGCAGCCATGTTACTTGGATGATGGTACAAACTTATCACATGCAACCTTGAGCCGATTGCAGCCGTGCTGATCTGCTAACGCGGACAGGGTTGTGACGGTCTCCTGGTCGATCCTTTTGCGTAACTCGTCTTCACATATTATCTTCAACCTGTCTAGCTTGTAACTGCTCGCTGCAGCCAGTAAATCCTGCATTGTCGCGGTACCGTAGCCTCCTTCATCTTCGCAATCCGGGAGTGAGTCCGTGTAGATATAGTGCAGCATCATCTCGAAGATGGCAGGCTCCATGTTGAGAACTTCCACGCGCAGCATATCCTTCTCCGCCTTGGGCCCAAAAAACTGCTCACCAAAGACCGACGATCGGGCGGCCAGGAGAGATTTGTGCGCAGCGAACTCATGGCCAGCCACACCGAACAGGACGTCGGTACCTCTCCCGTCCCGGAGAATCTGCTCAAAGTGGTCGGGAAGCTCCAGCGGCGACGACTCCAGACTGACAGTGAGTACGCACAGTATCGTGAAGGATCCGTCGCCGCAGCGCGACAGCGATTCGAGCCTGGACTTGTCGACGAATTCAGGGAAACCCCAGCATCTGTATTCTGGATTCCTGAAGAAGCGCTTCCTCACATCGAAGCTGGCAACCTGTGCCTTGGTCTTGTTCTCCAGCATGCTCATCGTGAACTTGGCGCCCACGTCTTTATCTTCTTTGCCGAGAAACCACACGAACACTGAGGCCTTGCCGGCACAATCCTGCTCGTCTATTCCTCCAGGGTAGAACCGGATCTCCCAGTCGTAGCCACCAACTGAGAAGACGCGGGAGCTAACGTAATCGCCGGCGTTCACGCCCTTTAACTGCAGGTAGTTTGTCACCTCAAGACTGAGCGTCGCCGTGCTCTCTTTCAAGCATCTTGACGAGGTCGAGATTTTATCCATGGCGAACGTAAACAATGACGGATAAAGGGAAAACTCGATTTCCACGAAGGCGTCTTAATAATACATATCTTAGAAAGAAGGACAACTTATATTGCCAAAGCAAATCGTGCAAGTAATCATGGACTCCTGCGTACGTACGCCCCGAGGATACCGATCATAGCCGTGCTGAACCGTACTAGTAGGAAAAACGTACTGTGGGTCCCGTTGTTAAGGTAGGTCTAGAATTTTTATATGAAAAAAAGAGAATTCCATTGTTGTTTTGTGTGTCGGAAAGTATTACATGCCATATTCAGTTACCGAGCATCTCAAGCGAACTGAAAACACCGAGTTTAGTTCACTAATGGCTGGCGCAGAACAGAGCCCGTAAACCCGTAAAACTAATGGCTGGCGCAGAACTCGTGTTTTACAGTTTTAGTTTACGGACTCTGTTCTGCGTCAGCACCATCCGAACCCTAGTACATGGTATAAACATAAACATACAACAATCAATCATAATTAATCAAATAATAGTTTTCAGAACACAATAGTCATCCAAATTATTACAAGAGATAATAATAAAAATGAATAAACAAATATCTCAACAATGATTTATCTCACACATAAATGAATGGAATGGTAGGATCATTGGCGACGGCCGTGTCGCTTCTAGTAGTGCATTTTGAGATCATAAACGAGCTAGGCATGGGTAGTGGCATTCTCAATCTTCCGATGCGTTTCAAAGAAAGCTTTAATGCGATCGGGATTCCGTTGGAGTTGACTCGGGTACCAACGTTGTCATAGAAGCAGGCAAGCTTAACCCTCTTTCATCCTCGATGATTATGTTGTGAAGAATCACAAAACATCCCATGATGTTCACAAGGGATTTTTCGTCCCAAAACCGAGCTGAACCCCGAACAATGGCAAACATTGATTGCAAAACACCGAAATCTCTCTCAATGTCCTTGCGAGCGGCTTCTTGAGCCTTGGTAAACTCAGCTTCTATCTTATCTCTGGATCCTTCACAGACTTCACAGCTTCTATCTTATCTCTTGATCCTAGATAGTATCCCATTGTATATTCATTATTCATAACTATGTTACTGTAAGTGGGTGCTTCCCCATTTACTTGTTTTGCAAATAATGGGGATCTTTGCAACACGTTGATGTCATTGAGTGTTCCTGGCGAACCAAAAAATCAATCAATCCCAAATCCACAAATCTTCTGATGCGCAGCCTCAAGTACAATGGTAGCATATTTGCTCCTCCCACTGTATTGTATATGCCATGCCCTGGAACAATTCTTACATGTCTAATGCATACAATAAACACTACCAAGCATTTTAGGCCAACCTCTTTTCTCATTTATCTCCATCAATTTTTTGTGTCATCCTCATTGGGAGCTCGAAGATATGTTGGCCCAAACAAGTTGATAATCATGCGAGCAAACCTACGCACGGACTCCGTGGTTGTATCTTCACCAATTCGAAGATCATCGGTGCAATTCACAGGGTTGCCATACGCAATCACCCTCATGGAAGCCGAGATTTTTTGATAGGGGCTGAAACCAATCACGCCATCAGCATTTCTACTTTGCTTGAAGTAACTTGAGTTTGCTTCAGATGCCTTCACGATTGTGACGAACAAACTACGGTACATGTGATGCCTCATACGGAATAGATGCAGCGGATAGGTAGGTACCTTGGCGAAGTAGTCATCCATCAATTGCTCGTGGCAGAGGAGGCGATTATGTTGGATGTGGTTCCGGGCAATCACCGAGCCGCGCCTCCGATTCAGTAGCTTCGCGCGGTCCTCCAGCTCCTTGACGGAGAGAAGGAGCATGGTGACCTCCAAGTCGTCGTCATGGAGCAGCTTGTCGAGTTCGCAATCATCCGAGCTCGATGAATCGGACAGATCAAAGCCATTGATCTCGTCAGCCGAGCTCATCCTCGATTCAGCCGGCGCGGCGGTGGCAGGACCCAGAGCTGAGCGAGGAACCGCGGGTGGCATGCGGGACAACCTACGCTAGCTCCGCTTCGCCGAGCTCCGCCGAATCTGGCTGTGCAGCGGTGGTGGCGGCGGAGTGCGCAGGCGGCGCGCGAGAGGAGTGAGAGACTGAGCGGTTGCTTGAGGTGAAAAATCAGCGCGCCCTAGATATGGATCCACACGTTCGGTTCGCTCGTTCGACCCCTACAAATATAGGCTAAATTGGGTTTTCGGTCTCGGCCTGAAATCTTTTTTCGGGTTTGGCTTTTTTAGGTGACTGATCTGCACCATTTTTTTGCCCGAACCCGTAAAGTAGTAGTTATTATTTGATTTTAGGTCTTTTACAGGCTCTGTTAGCGATGCTCTTAGACTGAAACTGAATGGAATTATTCTTTGGGTGAGTCTAGGCAGCGGTAGTTAGCTTTACGTTAGAGGATCTCGTTCCACCTTTTGTGCAGGGGTCCGTTGGGCGCAACGAAAGGGCGCATGGGCGAAATGAGATCCTTTGACGTTAAGCTAATTACTAATTACTGCAGGGGGATGTAGATGATTTTGGTTCGGTGGTTGGGCATCTGATGGCAGCAGATCGAACCCCTGCAAATACAGAGCGGAGTCGGTCAAATTCAGTTGTGCTTCAGGGCACTATGAGCGCAGAGGTCGAGCTCGGCGAAAAGTGCGCTAGTTAAGACGGCTTCAATGGCATGGTGCATTCGACTATGTCCGTAGAGCTCGGCATGCCGATGACGCGAGCGAGTGTGCCGGGCAGCGACATCGCAAAGTTAGAATGCAGCGACCAAGATGACACAAGCGTTGGTTGAGGGAGGCCACTCGACCGCGTGGTGCAGCCGGTTAGAACCATGGAGCTAGGCAAGCCAGAGTAGTGCCGGCGACTGAAGGGGAACTCAGGGACCATCTCACTTTGTCGAACTCAGTTTTGGGCCTGACTGCTTGCTGCCTTTCAGGGGAATTTGACCTACTGCCGTCAGATGGATGAAGGACGGACCAAAATCATCTATGTCCCTCTACAGTAGTTAGGGTCTATGTCAGCGTCCATCTGACGGCAACACGTCAAATCCCTCTGAAACGCAGCAAGCAGTCAGACCTGAAACCGAGTTCGACAAAGTGAGACGGTTCCTAAGTTCCCCTTCAGTCACCTCCACTGTTCGCTGGCTTTCCTAGCTCCATGGTTCTAGCCGGCTGCACCACGCGGTCAAGTGGCCGCTCTCAACCAGCGCTTGTGTCATCTTGGTCGCTGCATTCTAACTTTGTGATGTCGTTGCCCGGCGCACTTGCTCGCCGTCGTCGCCATGCCCAGCTCTACGGACATAGTCGACTGCACCATGCCATTGAAGCCATCTTAACCAGTGCACTTGTCGCCAAGCTCGACCTCTGCGCTCATACTGCCCTAAAGCACAACTGAATTTGGCCGACTCCGCTCAGTATTTGCAGGGGTTCGATCTGCTGCCATCCGATGCCCAACCAATGAACTAAAATCATCTACATCCCCTGCAGTAGTTAGCTTTAGGTCAGAGGATCTCGTTTCACCCATACGCCCTTTCGTTGCGCCCAGCAGACCCCCACAAAAGGAAAGATTCCTTGTTCTGTCTACCACATATTATCCAATTGATTTCTTTCTTAGAAACTTTGAAAAGCTATAACTTTTGACATGAATGTTCAAATAACGATCCATTTTTTGTTTTGGATTTCTCGCGATGAGCTCTTTAAAACTAGGTCCCACTTATATATGCTTCGATGATTTTTTTTAGTGATCAACTTTGATACCCGACGATACAACTTTGATACCCGATGAAGCAACTTTGGTGCACACCGAAGCGACTTTGATACACAACTTCATCATCATAGCAGTATTCAACTTCCCAACAACTAAATCCACATAGCATCTTCACAACAGTGGGATGCAACTTCACAACAACTAAATCCACATAAATTAGCATCTTCACAACAGTGGGATGCAACTTCACAATTCACAACAAGATGAAGCAACTTTGATACGATGAAAAACTAAATTTACGAGGGTAGGTAACTTTAGGCAACTTCCTCACAACTAAAAAAGAAACCCTACTACAACGATAGGCAACGCCACAAAAATGGTAGGAACTTAGCTAGAAATAAATAGAAAATTGATAAATTAACCATACCGGTAGTCAACTTTATAAGAGATGTAGGCAACTTCACAACTCCAATAGACAACTTCACAACTCTAGTCGACAACTTTAGAGCTACGATAGCGAATTTAGTGACAACTAAGAGCATGTCCACAAACAACGGTATGAAAACTTTCCAAACATCGGTAGGAAACTTCACAACTATAGTAAGAAACTCTACTACTACAATAGCCAATTTTGAAACAACAAAAAGAAACTTCACAAACAACATTAAGAAAACTTCCCAAAGAGTCGTAAACAACTTCACAAAAATGGTAGAAAACAAAGTTGCTTCTCTCGATACTAAAGTTTGCTTCAACTTAACACCAATGGAAAACAGCTACCACTTCGTTGTCTCAATACCAAGTTTGCTTGTCTCGACAATAAAGTTGCATGTCTCAACTATGTCACACCAGAGGCAGAAAACTTTACAACGGTGAAAAACAACTACCACAAAGTAAAGTTGCTTTCCTCAATGCTAAAGTTGCTTGTCCCAATAATAAAGTTGCTCATTTTTTAAAATGAAACTTGCCAAAACGACTAGATAACGGCTAGCGCTTCCACCCTAATAAGTGACGTAAATCTATGACCCACCACATTAAGCCCAATTGCCAAATATATTGGCAACTACACTTTGTGGTAGGTATACGGTAAAGCCTATTTGGATGATTGAAAAAATAGAAGTTGGAAAATGACATTGGAAGAATAAGTATTTAATTGTCTCATCATGATGACAACATAGACACTTTTTTACTTCCCTGCCAATTGTGTTTTGCAAGGTTATCCCTAGTTAAAATAACCATGCGACGAAGGTACCATGCGAAAAACATTGCCTTCATCGGTATCTTCATCATCCATATTTTCTTATTATTGATTACTGTATGTAAAGGCTTAATCAACGATTTATACAAGAAATCCACAGTGGATTTTTCATTCGCTGTCAGGCTCCAGTGGAACTCTGCCCCTTATGATAATTGGACGACCGATGTAGCAATTGTTCCATGCATCAAGGCGGAGCCCGACAAGTTCTTTCCTGAACGTCACAACAGGTGGGTTAGAATCCACCACCTTAGCTAAGGTGTCATCCTTGTGTCGCACAATATTATATAAAGCCGGATATTATTCTCGGAGTGTGGTATTATCCAACCATTTTTTCTTCCAGAACCTAATCTAGGAACCATCCTTAATGTAGAAAGATACAAATGTGAAGAAGTGTCTCTTTGTTTCCTTCAAGACATTCCAAAAGTAAGAGGCCCTAGGCTTCTAAAAAACCTGAGAAATCGCTCCTGAACCAACATACTTTCTCCTAAGTACTATCTGCCAGACTCAATCCTCGGATAGCAGCTTTGTCAACCATTTGCTCAATAAGGCTGTGTTCTTTTACCTCAAAGTCATGAACACCCAGCATGCTTGATATTTTGGCCGGCAGACAACAAGTCACTTGGTGAGCCGGTATTTTTTTTCTCTCGCTATCCCCTTGCCAAAAAAATCTTGGTCAGAAATAGTCTAACCGTTGTTGACATAGGCATACCGAAAAGGCATGCCGAATAAAGTACCTGAGATTATCTGGAGGCCCACGACCCAAAGCATTGAAGGTCCAGAAGCCCATAGATCCTCGATAAGGAAAATAGAGTTGTATTAGCAAGATAGGAAAGGCCCAAATATGCCTCTCGACAGTTTGTAACTTACACGACACGGAAAGCCTCGGCTCCACCTCCTATATAAAGGGGAGTCGGGGGAGAAAGAAAGGATCGAATTTATTGTCAACACACCACCCTAATTTCTGAGTCGAGCACCTTTTCGGCTGAACCTTCAAGATCTACTTTCCCTCTACTTTCTACGAAATCCTAAGTCTACAATCCATAGGTATTAACAAGTTAATCCCTTGTCAATTGGCGCCGTCCATTGGGATTGGAGGCCGCAAGGAGGTGATCTGATGGCATCGTCAACATCATAAACGGCAAGCAATGCGATGGACGGAGGTAAACAGGTCCAACTTGATCTCGTCGATTTTGTTCCTCACCCTCCCGCCCGTTTGCATGATGATCTGGAGGAGTCAACGGAGATGATGTTCGGGAGCTTCCGCTTCCTCGTCGGGAAAGAAGGACCGCATTGTCTCGCGGCACCGATTTTTTCGGGACCGCTAGTGGAAGATTCTAATTTCTCGGGATCATCAACATCATCCATCGAGTCAGGCCACGAGGAAGTTTCTCCGCCAAACTTCACCAAGCCCGCCACCGGCGGCGCACTCGCCGATGTGCTCGACGACATGACTTTCGGGTTGTTCACAGATTCTGATCTGGGTAGTAACTCGGAAAGCATCGACAACCTCGGCTTCACCAATTTCAACTTCATCGACAACTCTATTGCCATTAGGGAGGTCTTCACTGATCCATACGGTGTCACCGACCTTGAAGCCGAGGAAATCACAACTGCAATATATCACCAAGTCTGCGTAATCGGGGGAACAAGCCGCCAAGAGGACGAAGCGTCAGAGGATTTCGATGGTTTGGGCAACCCATACATCGATCCCATAGATTTCACGCATGGAACAGGAAACAAATACATCGGGTCCACACCGCGGGAAAAAGTACAGCTGCCGCAAGAAGCTTTGGATAGAGCTCAGAGAACCATGAATGTCACAGAGCCGATGACTACTGCAGCCACGCCGCAGGCATTGCAAGCATATCAATATAAACTCGCTCGTGTTGGACGAGAGGTAGAAAAACAAAGGGTAATACTCGAGGAAAGAAAAGCTGCAGCTTTTTGCGTCAGGTGCGCGCAGGGCCAACCTGAGTCGACACTCAAGAACCTCAGGAGATAGTCATAGGGACACCCGCTCAAGAGCAAGATCTCGATTGGCAAACATGCCCGAGCATGAACGGGAGAACCTGATCAAAAATCTCGACATGTCCTTTATGTCAATAGACATGAGGGGGCACATCATCCCAAAAACTCCGGAAGCAGGATACATGGCGACACATGCCTTCATGGCATCCAAACCACCTCAGGAAGATCCAAGGAAAGCGTTGTACCAGATGGCTATGGCAGGAGTCGGCATCATTGTAGCGACCCAGGAAAATCCCCATATTAGAATTGCTTGTTCTTTTTCTTTTATGCATCATCATGGCATCAATCACCTTGTTTTTTTTCACCCTAAAATTATCTTGTTAAAACCCTATGTTGTTTATAAAAATCATTCCAAAGTTTAATAAAATCATCCCACATTTATTTATATTTTAAAATTAATCTGAATGTAAATTATTTTATAAATGTTTGCAAGTGCTTCAAAATCCTTTCAAAAGCTTTCCACTCTCGTTTTTGTTTTCTACAAATCTGTGAGAGAAAGAAAGAAGCATAAGGAAAATAGAGAAGAGGAGAAACAGCTACGCAGCGCCCAAACCACTGAAGACCACTCTTTTTCCTGTCGTCTTCTTCAAGCTTACGAGGAGAGCGTGAGCCCCACCTTTGGCTGCGGACGTCACACCGCGTCACGATCTCAACCACCCCGCGCTTGACATTAAACCCATCTCCGGGACTCCTCAAACCTTAGCCTTCTTCCTCCCCCGCGCCGCCACTGCTCCAACTTATTTTTCTTCTTCTTTGTGAGCGATGAAAAAACCCCAACTGCAACAACCTCGCCATGGCGCCGTCGTTCCAAGAAACTCCTCACCAAGATGAAGATACTGGAAGATGCGTCCCTCCATGCTCGTCCTCCCTGCCAAAGCAATCGACCCGGAAGTCCTTCAACCGCCGCCAAATTTCCTCCTTGTACTCCGGCGGGAAATCGTCGTTTCCGTCGCCGTCGTGCATCCTATGGCGCCACCGGCCCCTCCCCCCGACTTCCTGGTGATTGTCCGCTCGTTTTCGAGCTCGAGCTCACCTTCGTCTTCGCGCGCCTCGAAACGCACCTGAGCGCGGCCTCGCCGCCTCCTGCGTGCGCTCGGCACCGGCCATGTCGTGTTTGCTGACCGCCTCCTGGAATACTGGTCGACGACCCTGGCGTGCGTCCGGCTCGATCCAATTCACCCGATGCCACTTCCCATCTTCGTCAACTGCATTCGTCAGCGTTTTGCGTCTTCCCGGATAGGATCACGAAGTGGTGCGGTGAGATACGACGACTTCTCCGGATGTTCCTCGGCAAGCTTTAACAGGCAAGCATTTCCTAAACTCCTGTCTCTGCAGGAATCGCTCACCTATTTTATTTTGCTTTCTTCCTTATGCTAGCCTTGAGTTGCGTTCTTGTCACGTGTCATATCCACTTGTTACCTCAAGCAGCCTATATTGCCTCCACCAACCACCTACAGCTATTGTTTGGTTTCGGGTCTGCCCTACGAGTCGTAGTGCATGCTAGTATTGTTTTATCTCGTTACCGTTATCGCTATATTATCGGGTTATCTGTTGGAGATCATGACACATGGTTTATGGTTATATATGTCGAGGGTATCATGGTTACTTGTTAATAGTTGTTAGCGGAGACATCGGTGGGTCATTTGCTCGTTTTATGACGGCTCACTTGTGTTTCTTTAAAGCTTAGGACCCGAGTTCCTGTTATCTGTTCCGAGACTGAGCGCTCTAACCACATGTGGGTATGCCTATGGGTCTCCCCTCGACCATTGCCGGAATCTACAGCTTTGTCCAGTGGCCACAACTAGATTGTAACGTTTCCTTTTTGATGCGTGCATGCAAGCTTGTTTCCTTCCTTTAATTTTGGGGAAGCCTTATGCCTTGTATCCCTTTGTTCTTGTACGCACGTATATGTGGGATACGATGTTAAGCGGTATCCGAAAGAGTGAGGTCATTGGTCATCTCCCCAGAGTGAGCTCTGATCCAATGTGCATCTCCTAGGAACTGACTTAACCGTAGACTCAAACAGCTAGGTCCGCTTCGGAGATTCGGCCGGACTTCGATACGGGTTTAACTTAGTTAGGTGGCTTCCTGGATATTGTTGTCGTGAAGGAGAGTGCGAGTCGTGATATCCACCTGTCGCAAGTGGGTTGATCGTGCGTGTGGGCATATTTGGGCACCCCTGCAGGGTTACAATCTTATCGATAAGCCGTGTCCGCGGTTATGGACGACTTGGAGCTGTATGACTCGACCATAGACAACTTACACTTGTTGTTTCAATGCTAATAACTTGCATAGTAAGATAGAACAACTTAAATAATAACTGGTTAAAACTTGTCAACCGTGTGAGTGCCCTTGTAAGTACTTCCTTGCGAGGGGGGAACACATCGGCTGTGTTATGTTTGCAGAGTATAGAACTGTTAGCTTATGCGCTCTCTCACCTTCTCTGTTTAGACGAATGTTGTAGAGTGTCTCTATAGGTTTTTAGTGCTTGCGCGCTGCTGCTTAACCCCACCATATTGCCTATGACGTTCCTCTTGCGTCCTCTAAGTCCCCTGCGTGCCTCAAGTACAAAGGACGACTGGTTGACGAATGCTTATACATCTTGAATTCTTGTTAAGTACAAACCCGTACTTATTGCTGCTTCGGGACAAAACCGGGCAGGTATGAAGGCATGTTCGATGAAGACGATGTTAGCGAGGTTACCCTTCCGGCTTGGCCTGGGCAGGGTCATGGACACCACTGGTTATCTTCAGGACTCTTAGTCCAATTTGTATCTTGTCCGTACTCGGACGTATTCGATCTTCTGTATGATTTGGATCTTTGTATTGTATATTTGTATCTTGACTCGTTGGAGTAGTGTTGTAATATATGTTTCTTGTGGGCTCTATTATAAACCTGTTGTAATGTTACTGCTCGTGTTAATTCCTCCGTCATCACGTGTGTGATCTGTCACGCACATTGTGTCAGAGGGCGTCTCAGAATCGATATCGTGCGGATTTCGGCGGATTCGCTGGGATCCTCATGGTACCAGTTTTGGGGCGTCACAGTCATGGGGGCAGCGATAGCAGGAAGAGAGGTTGCACCATAACCCGAAAGTGCTCCACGAAGAAATAGTCCAAGGAAAAATATTCCTCGGTCAACTATGTTGGCGGCAAGAGATCCTCCACAAGAAGGTGACGCAAGGAACACTGTGGCCCAGGCTCGAGTTGATAGAGCGCGAGAAGAGAGGAAGTCGCAAAAAATAGAACATGAGAACGTCGACACTCGCCAAAATTTAACGATGAAGACATGTGCTGACTCCCTTGCTTTACCCGACGGGTTCGCAAAACTCGAGTACCTTCTGCCTTCAAGTTGCGTGACAACTAAAAAAAGTTTGATGGACTGCAAGACCCAGAGGATTAGCTAGTTGACTACCTGGAAACAATGAATTTGATGGGCGGAACCAGGGCAACGGCCATGTAAAGCATTCAAGTTCACCTCAGCGGAGCCGCAAGATCCTGGTTGAAGAAGTTACCAGGAGGGTCCATCTACAGTTGGGAGAGTTTCGAAGACTTGTTCGTAAGGATCTTCCGTTCCACGTGTAAGAAGCCTGCATCAATAGAGCAGTTAAGGACTTGCAAGCAGAAGTCGGATGAATCGATGAGGATGTACATCCAAGGATGGAGCATCATAAAATACTCTGCAGAGAACGTGTCCGATGAAAGAGCAATTGACGCATTTGTTGCAGGAATCCGAAGAAGAGATCTAATCGAAGAATTGGGTAGATCCAACCCAAGAACAATAGCGGACCTCATGGAAATAGTGAACCGCTGCGCTGATGAGGAAGATGATGTTCAAAACAAACGGCAGAGGTCACTAGAGGAAGATCGCAACAGAAACAATACTCAAAATAGGCGATGATTTCGTCACTTCACAGATTACGATGGTCCCAGCCAAGTGGCGGCTGGCTTCCGAGGAAACAATGGAGGAAATTATGGGGATGACTACCAGAGGAACAATGACCAGCGCAACAATCATAGGGATGCACCGAGTTCTAGTAGACAAAATAATCGGCCTAGGTTCCGAAGGCCATACAACATGTGACCCGAAGATCTTTTGAACGGGCCATGTCAGATGCACTTTTACCTCGACAGCGAGGGAAAGAGAAAGTCGGGTCTTCTTCAGAAGGACTGCCGAACTTTTCAAGCTTTGCGAAGATACGCGGAGAATATCAACACGCAAGCAGCAAACAGGGGATATGTGCAGGGGCCAGGGAGTGAAATCCACCTACCACCACCACCCGCAGTTACCAATGCGAATCAACATCAGATGCAGCTTGCGGCACCTCCAGGAAATAACGGAAACTTCATAGATACAACGGGAGCGGTGCCGATGATACAGAAGAGCAGAACTTCGAACAGAGCGCAGAAGCTAATTTCGCAACAGGTGTACATGGCAGAAAAATTGCCTCCTCCAACTATTGAGTACCTCAATTGGTCGGGACAGGCAATAGGATTCACCCAAGAGGATCATCCACCCCAAATTCCACGACCAGGACAATCAGCTATGATCCTACCAGCGGTCATTGTGGGGTTTGAGGTCTCTCGCTTATTCATCGACGGAGGAAGCATCCTAAACCTTATATATGCAGATAGCTGCGAAAGATGAATATTTCCCAAGGAAACTTTATACCAACGGACACATGTTTTCACGGTATTCAACCTGAAAAGCCGAGTTATCCTCTGGGCAAGATTTTACTTGACATACAATTCAGGACAAGAGAGAACTTTAGGAAAGAAAGGCTGGAATTCAAAGTTATTGATTGGCCATCGCAGTATCATGCGTTATAGGGACGACCCGCATATGCTAAATTTATGGATGTGTCGCACTACACATATTTGCTGTGGAGAATCCCTGGACCTAAGGGCCCAATAACAGTCAAAGGAATTTTCGCCATGGCGGATAAATGCGACAAAGATTTCCATAAGCTTTCTGAAACCTTCGGCATGCAAGCGGAATATGATGCGTCCAGGTTCACAACCAACTATGATGTACCTGATGGAGGTAGACCCATGCAGGAGCAAGCTTTCAACACCTCCAAGAACTCCAAGGAAGTGCATATCCACCCGACAGATCCTAAAAAGACGACATCTATCGCAACAAACTTGGATAGCGCATAGGAAAGCGCGCTCATCGTGCTCCTCCATGAGCGCTGAAAAATCTTCGCATGGTGTCCAACTGACATGCCAGGAGTACCCAGGGAACTTGCCGAGCACCCCCTCAATCTAGATCCACGAGCTAGACCAATTCGACAACCTTTGCGGCGTTTCTCCGAGCCAAACCGCAAAGCTATGCTATATGAGATCCGTCGACTCAAAGAAGCGGGTTTCATCAAAGAACTTCACACTGAGGCCACGTGGGTTGCAAATCTAGTGCAGGTCCCGAAGAAAAACACTAAAGTCCTTCGCATGTGCGTTGATTTCACGTGTCTCAATAAACACTGTTCAAAGGATCACTTTCCCCTCCCAAGGATCGATCAAATTATCGATTCCACAGCGGGTTGCGAACGTCTTTCCTTCTTGGATGCGTATTCTGGGTATAATCAGATCCACCCGAAAGAAGAGGACGAAGTCAAAACAGCTTTCATAACCCCTTATGGCGTGTTCTTCTATAGAACAATGCCCTTCGGGTTGAAAAATGCGGGAGCCACGTGCTAGAGGATGATGCAGAAGTGCCTTTCCACGCAGATTGGCAATAACGTACAAGTGTACATCGACGACATCGTCATTACAACAAAAAAAGGGTCATCCCTCATTGATGATCTGCGGGAAACCTTCGACAACCTCGACAAATTCCGCCTCAAGCTGAACTCGACGAAATGTTCCTTTGGAGTTCCTGCGAGAGAACTCCTCGGATACTTGGTATCAGCAAGAGGGATTGAGTACAACCCAGAAAAGATACAAGCCATCTTGACGATGAGGAAACCAACCAAGCTCAAGGAGATACAACAATTAACTGGGTGAGTCGCGACATTGAGCAGATTCATCGCAAGGTTGGGAGAAAAAGCGTTACCCTTTTACGCGCTCATCAAGCAAGGAGAAAAATTCGAGTGAAACGAGGAAGCAGACAAGGCTTTTGAGTATCTAAAGCGCACAATTTCGACACCTCCAGTATTGGTGCTCCACGAGAAAATGAGCCTCTACTGTTATATATCGTGGCCACACCTCAGGTGGGTGGTCAGTACAGTTCTCGTGGTAGAGCGAGAAGAAGAAAGAAAAATCCATGTTGTCCAGCGACCAATATACTTCATCAGTGAGGTGCTGTCACCATCTAAGCAGCGCTACCCGCATTATCAAAAGCTGGCATATGGAGTATTCAAGTCAGCAAGGAAGCTAAGACATTATTTTTCGGCGCACCCGATAATAGTGGTCAATGAGGCACCGCTCTCGAACATCTTAAACAATCCAGAAGCTACAACACGTGTCTCCCTTTGGGGAATCGAGTTTTCCCCTCGAGACATCACTTATGAAAAAATAAAGGCAATCAAGTCGCAAATTATGCCTGATTTTGTTGCGGAGTGGATGGAACTCCAAAGCACAGGACCGCCAGATTTATCGAGAACCTGGCATATGAATTTCGATGGATCCAAAAGAGTAGAAGGAGCTGGAGCAGGCGTGGTACTTGTGTCACCGTAGGCGACAAAATGAAGTACATATTGCGGATGATCTTCCCCAATGCATCAAACAATGAGGCAGAATATGAGGCCCTTATTCACATGATGAAGATGGTAAAGCGTGCGGTGCTACTCGCTTAAATATCTTCGGCGAATCCCAGTTGGTGGCTCAACAGGTGATGAACAAGTGCGATGCAGTCAATGACAGTATGATAGCATACAAGGAGGTGTACAACGAACTCGAGAAAACCTTCGATGGCTGTGAAGTTAAGCCGACGTTTTGGCAAACATCGGCTCGCAGTGCCTGCCAATTCCACTAGGTGTTTTTTTGGAGGAAATCAGTGAAAGATCAACCAAGGCAAAGAAAACACCAAAGCAGCCGAAGACAAATGAGAAGGCCAAAAAAGACTTGGGGGCTCCAGCAGCTCCAGGAGCACATATATCAGACGATGAGGAAGAACTAGAGGAAGTCATGATGATTCAAGTTCCTTGGATGCAGGTATACCTAGCATACATCACAAGAAAGGAAATACCCGAAGATCCAGTAGAGGCACGAAGAGTTATCAGACGGTCCAAGGATTTTTCTGTGGTCAAAGGAGAATTATATAAGTGAAGTATATCAGGAGTGTTGCAGAGGTGTGTTACACCCGAAGAAGGGCGAGTCATGAAAGAATATGTGGCCACCACGAAAGCAGTCGAGCAATAGCAGCCAAGGCTTTTCGGACAGGATTTTATTGGTTGTCAGCAATAGAGGATGCAAAGGAAATCATACGCACCTATGAAGCTTGCTAGATGTTCGCATCCAAACCTCATTCTCCAGCAACAGAGTTAATGCCTATACCATTGGCATGGCCTTTCGCACAATGGGGCCTAGACATGGTGGGAAAATTGCACAAATCTTGGCTTCGAGGACACGTATACTTGCTCGTAGCTGCCGACAAATTTACAAAGTGGATTGAAGTAATACCAGTAACTTCGGCAGACGCATCATCAGCAGTAAACTTCATCAAGGGAATAATTTTTTGATTTCACGTCCCTAACAGCATAGTTATGGACAATGGCATCAACTTCACCTCCCGAGAATTCAAGGATTATTGTGAAGGTGTAGGCATCAAGCTGCAGTTTGCATCGGTGGCGCACCCACAAACCAATGGCCATGTTGAAAAACCAAACAGCCTCATCTGCATTGGCATCAAAAAGCGTTTACTGACACCACTGCAAAAAGCACGACACACCTGGGTCGACGAATTGACCTACTGTGGAGCCTACGAACAACGCTGAACGAAGCAACGCAAGAGACACCGTTCTTTCTAGTCCATGCCATTTAAGCAGTGCTCCCGATAGAAATAGAACACAATTCTCCCAGACTCGTGGAATATGATGAAGAGACATTGCGAAAGGCGCTCGAAGATGATGTCGATGCACTCAACAAAGCCATAAATGTGGTATTGTCAAGAGTAGCCACGTATCAGCAAAATCTCAAAAACTACCACAACCGACGTTTGCGACCCAGATCATTTAAAGTTGGCGATCTAGTCCTTCGAATCAAGCAAGATAGCCACGAAAAAATCGAATCTCCATTGGTGGGGCCATATATTTTTACTGAAGTTATTCCAAGAGGAGCTTATCGACTGAAGGACAAGAATACACGCAAGGATGAACCGAACCCGTGGAACGCTGCGCAGCTGCGACGTTTTTATGCATAGAAGGAAGTTAATATAGCACAAACCATGTAAACATACATTGTATCTGAAGAGCTCGCAAGTTTTTAGACGCACTCTTTTCCTTTCAGGGTACCGAGTGGGACTGAAAGATTTTTAATGAGGTGGGCTTACGATGCTGCAATATAGCATGGTTGAAATAAAAAATAGTAATGAAAAACACTTCTCTTTTTTTCTGGGCTCGAACCCGATAAACTTACAATATATTCGACTTCAATACACTCATCAAATATACAGACCTTGGTTACACAGAAACCTCGCAAAAAATAAACACATTATGCCAAACAAAATATTCGGGGGCTCAAGGAAATATTGTAACAATTAGAAGAACTTGCCTTGACTTTACATATGTCTCGTAAGAAGTTTACAGTATACACGACAGATAAACATATACAACTCTGTGTTTTTGTCCAAACCTAACGCATTGAGAAAAAAAAAGAAACAAAGAACTCCTATATCAAGTTGTCTATGTTTATGTTTTCTCTTGCAGAACGAAAATTTTGAGTGTAATCATCATATTCAAACTCTTTGAAGAAACCGGTATCTACCCGAAGAAGCTCATCAACCATTACTTCGGCGACAGGAGACACATCCGCGTCATTTTTGTCAACTTTTATTTTCTTCTTCGACGCTTTGAGGTAAAAAGTCTCGACGACCTTGTTAAAATCCAACTTCGAGTGGCAAATCTTCAACCAAATCAAAGCCAACTTAGCACCAGCAATCATCTGAGCCTTCACGAAGCCGTGGATGCTGCGCACATCCTTTGAATTTACCCATAAGTTCAGGAAGATTATCGGGCTGAGGATTCCGAGGAAACATGGCATTATACACCATGGCCAAGGTGCTATTGCAGAAGTCAAGAAATACCCGAGTTTGGGTAGCCCGATCCTGAAACTGAACAATACGGCTAGTGCGACCCTCATCCGCCCAAAAATTAATGTCATGAGCCTTAGCAAGACGAAAAAGAGTTTCAACTCGCGCATTTACCCGCTGTTCTTCAGCGGAATCATCTACAAAGGCACCTATGAAAAGAAGAGAAAAGAATTGAAGCACAAGGAGAGGCACATAAAAGATAGCAAAGGAAACAGTAAGATAACATCAACATACCAGCCATGTCTTGACTTGCATCAGTCATCAAATCAAGCATGTAATTCTCGCGTTGAGCAGATTGAGCAGCGTTAGCAGTCGCAGTTTCTTTCAACTCAAGGGTTTCCTGCGCTTGCTGAAGGGCAGCTCGTTCCCGATCCGAAGATTTATGGGACTGTTCCATAATAATTACAGTTTGTTTTTTCATTGACTGCAATTGACGTCGCAATTCAGCCATTTCTTGGTTCATCGAGTTAGGACCCGACAAAACATCCAATGAAACATCGACAGCTACTCCCGCAGAATGAGAAGTAGCAGGAGAAGCGTCGGAAGGACCAACCATAGTATAGTTATAAAAAATCAACTAGAAAACAAGAAAAAATCGATATCAATCATTTGTCAAGGCACACCCTGTCATTCATAGTCAGAGAATATTACATCGGCGTCTTTACAAAATACGGCTCATAGGAAGACCGTACATATGATCGGGAGCAGCAAAAGGTGACACTATCTATAAAAAGAAAAACAAAGGAGGGGCCAGTTGGTCTACTTGACCTCCTTTTGAGCAGCGCTTGCAGAGGCCGAAGACTTTGGGTCGAGGAAGGAGATAAGCTTCTTCGAATAAAGCTTGGCACCCTTGAAAAACGCCTTCCACTTCTCAGTGTTCAAACCCTTGGGAGTCGCAGCTTACAGTTAGTCGAATTTTTGGCCGCTAGCCGCCACCAGAGCAATGGTCCCTTCGACTCCAATCTTCAAGCTGGCTTGACGATAAGCCAAAGCTGGATCATCCCCTACCAGAAAATGGTGGGAAAGATGGGAGAGAAAACTTCGGGTTGAACATCCTTCGGGAAGAAGTGGGGGAAGACGCGCTTCAGAGCATTTCGCGTAGAAGTTATGCACTTGCGCGCCAAGTCGCAATTCAGCTCAAGAATATCGAGATTGTCCAGGAGATGTTCCTCTGATTTTTGGCTCAGATTGTAATGCTCACCCATCTTCCCTGTTGGGGGAAAAGTAGGACTTCGTCAACACCAGAGATTATTTTGGCATAGGGAAAAACACAAGGACAAGAGAAAATATAGTAGTACTTGAGAATCTTCGGGATTGCGTCTCGAGGCGCGTGATTATATCATTCTCGCCCTCAACCTGCTTGGCCTCCTTGTCGCTCAAAGCGTCTTCAGTGGCTTGAAGCCTTCGGCGCAAATCCTCGACACCGGAAGCATCCCTCTCAGCTTTCTTGCGAGCATCCTTAATGGCTTTGAGTTTAGCCTCTAGATCGTCAGGTTTGAGCTTAAACTCTTCGCTGGCTTTGAGTTTGGCCTCTAGAATGTCGTCTTTGAGCTTAAACTCCTCTCTAGCTTTAAGCTTGGCCTCTTCGCTGACCTTGAGCTTGGCCTCGAGGGCGTCAGCGCGATCCTCAGCATGACGTATCGCCTCTGGAAGGAAAAAAGTAAGAGAAGGTGCAAGAACAAGACAAGAACACATAGGAGACAAAGAGAGTCGAAGCTTTACCTTTCAAAGATGCGGCCTCGTCACGGAACCCGATGAAATGGGAACCTAAGTCGGCCAGCTTCTTCATCAAGTGCTGCATAAGAGTCGATACGAAAAAAGTATAAGTCACAAGTACAAAATCTTTCGAGTCGAACAAACAAAAGGCGACAACCAGGAAAAGAAAACTTACATCTTCAAGGAGAGGAATAGACATGCTCCCCGTAGCAAGCTCTTGTTTACCAGCAACCCCGGTTCTAGCTTTCTTCAGCTTTGGTGCTCGGGGGCTGGGTACTGGAGTCGTAGCCTCCGGATCAACTTGAGGGGGAGGCGACGTTTCTGCCGCAACACGTTGATCCTCAGAGAGAACCAACGTATTGGAGGTACTCGTGACAGCTGGCCCATGAGTGTCGGGCTCTGTTTCTTCTTTGTCACCCCTGCCAATATAGCAGCAAGATAAGTATAAGGAAATTAAAGAGAAAGAAAAATGGGAAAAACAAAAAAGAACAACTTACGAGCTAACAGCACCGGTCATGGCGTAGGGGTCGAAGTTTTCTTGGTTTCCAGGAGAAGATTCTTCGGCGGCTGGTTTGGCGAGTTTGGACGCACCAGAATCTTCTTCGTCATCATCTCTCTTCCCTTGCGCTTATCCGAGAAGCAACAGGAGGAGGAGAAACAGACTGAGCAGAGTCAGAGCGTTGCTCCGATTCTGTTTCTTCGTCAGAGGAACCCGCAATTTTTTAAGATTCTACGGGTTCGTTCTCAAGCATGGAGGATTCTTGCAAGTCTTCGCGAACAACGGCTTGCTCATCCACTTCACCACCTTCAGGCAGTGGAGGAAGAGAGGAAAGAATTTTGTGGTTCTACAAGCAAAAAGAACAGGAAGGGAAAATAAAACTATGAAAAACCGAAAGCAAAACAAAGTCAACAAACAGGCGTATAACTAGAAGAAAACTACTTACTTCGGGAAGGGCGTGGTTGCCACTGAAGGGCTCCACGCAGCAGGAAGAAGTAACTTCATGATTCTTGCTCAATGAAGTGAAGCGGCGGACAAGTTTCTCCAATTCTTTCAGAGGAAGCTCGGCAGAGACCATGTCAGAATCTTCAGCACCCGAATACATCCACATAGGATTTTTTCGGGCTTGGAGAGGTTGGATGCGGATGTGCATGAAATGGGCAATAATCTGCACACCCGACAATTCAGCTCCATCTGTGTTTTAGAGCTCTTCGATGCGAGCAAGTAGAGCATCAGTGGCCGCCTTTTCTTCGGCTGAAGCTTCTGCATCCCAAGAGTGGCGCCTCTGAATATCTTCGGTAGGCTCAAAGGGAGCAATCCCATATTCTTAAGCAGCCGTGGATTCATCCTTGACATAAAGCCACTTCCGACGCCATCCTTGGATGGAGCCGGTGAACTTCACGTCAAAATACCTGACTTCCGGGCGAACACAGATGCAAACGCCACCTACGTTGTAGATGACGTTCTTTGAGTTGTTGCGCCGGAGATAAAAGATGTGTTTCCATAGGCCCCAGTGAGGGTGGATCCCAGGAAACACTCGCAAAGTGTGATAAAAATAGAGATGTGAAGGAGAGAGTTTGGAGTCAGCTGGTGCAGCTGGATCCCGTAGATAAAAAGAAGGCCACGAAGAAATTCGTGGACTGGAACGGAAAGGCCGGGAATAAGGAAATCGACAAATGTTACCCGGAAACCGATAGGAGGATGAGAGAACTCTCGTCTTCGGGCATATTCATGGCCTCTTTGTCGAACAGGCCCATCCTCTTCAGCATCTTGTGGTCCTGTGCTGAGAGCATCGACCATTCCCAGCCAGAGATCTTGGGTTTCTCCACGCGTTCTTCAGTGCCTGAAGCACAAGACGAGCAGCGCTTGGTGCGCAGCGGCATGGCGAAAAGCACAGAGGAAGAAAAGTGAGAATGGAAGCAGAAACATGGGTGCGATGTGCTCGAGGAGGAAGATGAACAGAGAAGAGAATTCGCGGCGCAATGAAGGGGAAAAAGAGGAGTAGGGCAACATTTATAGACGAAGACGATGAAGTTCCGCCGTTGGATGAGGAAAGATGAGATCCTGAGCTCTCCACGTTCTCAGGGGGTAAAAGGTCTTTTAACTTACTGCGGAAATGTTACTGCGCGCGTGCCGGAAATATCGAAGAACGTGCGCGCCCCACTTACGCGACGTGGAGAGCGTGCAGAGCTTCGGACCCACAAAACAGTGCTAAAACCAGGAGTCGTGTCTTCCCAAGACGATGGTACGTGGTTTTCATCAGCATCGACGTCACCAATAAAGAAAACTTCAGGACAGGACGCTAGCAATAACAAGCAGAAAACTTCAAAAGGTAGATCAATATATACTTGAGAAAAATATTCAGGAGCCTATGCTCAGATGCAAGCACCTATTCATATGCTCGGGGGCTACTCTTATCAGAAGTATTGCTTATACTTCTGATAATATGATGAGGCGAAATAAAAAAATACAGAGTTTATCAAAATAACAAAAGTTGAGCCTACAGCTAAGTGCAAACACTCGGCTGTAGCCTCGGGGGCTACTCCCATCGGGAGCGCTGCTCGCGTACCCGATGAAATATGAGGAAGAAGAAAGAAAAGAATATCAAGACAATATAGAGTTACAGACGAAAAATTTTCATCGTACATCTTCGAGTTACACATAACTCATCATGTACTCCCATCGGGAGTTCAAGATATTAGTTTACGAGACAACCCGAATAAATACACAATTCCAGCACCTGATAAAGGCACTCGACAATATATTCTCAGAGCGCGTCCGCCGTGGTAAAAACTCTGAATGCCGTAACTCGAAAGAGATTATGAAGGTAAGACTCCAGGATTTGTCCTGTGTGGCGTGGTACCGCACCCGAATGCGTTCTTCCACTATTATCCGTGTCAACGGATGCGAAGAAAAATCCTAGCGGGCACGTTAGGTACTCGATAAAATATTGCTGGGATTCGACTCACGATAAGTCCTTAAGCGGCACGTGTCAAATTACGCCAGTATCCCGAGTTTGAGTCCAAGGACTCGAGCTTGAAGTAGGTTTTTGCGGGTTTACCACAAGAGCAGTTAACTGGTACCTGATCCGTCAGATGAACCAGTCACATCTACCATTATCCCTGTACAAGATAAATATTGAGCAAAATATTTGAGACGAAAGTTTCATAAAAATGCGACTTGATTTTATGATGGAGATTTTATTCGACTCTGCGATTCAAACAAAATCTCGGGGGCTACTTACATAGGCATGCCGAATAGGCCTGCCGAATAAAGTACCCGAGGTTATCTGGAGGCCCACGACCCGAAGCATTGAAGGCCCAGAAGCCCATAGATCCTCGATAAGGAAAATAGAGTTGTATTAGGAATCGTGTAGCAAGATAGGAAAGGCCCAAATATGCCTCTCGAAAGTTTGTAACTTACACGACATGGAAAGTCTCGGCTCCACTTCCTATATAAAGGGGAGTTGGGGAAGAAAGAAATGATCGAATTTATTGTCAACACACCACCCTAATTTCTGAGTCAAGCACCTTTTCGGCTGAACCTTCGAGATCTACTTGCCCTCTAATTTCTACGAAATCCTAAGTTTACAATTCGTATGCATTGACAAGTTAATCGCTTGTCAGTTGTAGGACTTCTTTGCAGCTAGAAAAAGGATATCATATACAATACCATATTGGTTAATATTGAATCGATGATAACAAATCTCCCCCCAAAGGATAGAAATTTGCCTTTCCAATTAATAAGGCATTTCTAAAGCCTCTCCTCGACACGCTTCCACTTAGCAATCATAAGCCTTCAAAAATGTATCGGAATGCCCAGATAGCTAATGGGAAATTGACCAATCCCACAGCCAAAAAGTTCATCACGTAGCATATAGGTTAGATAACAACACTTGAATATAATTTTACCATGTCCATAGTTGTGTTGAAGATTTGTAGATACATGGTACGGTAGTTGACCCCATAAAAAGAGAAAGATCGAAGACCGAAGTCTTAGTCTACGCTAGACCTAGGTGGTAGGTTTTTCTGTTCTTTGTGTGAGTCTCTCAAGGCTTTGGATGGAGAGGTCTTGAAAACTGAGCATTTTTTGTGTTTTTGCCTTCGATGGTAGTACTAGTATGGCCAGTGGTAGTACCGCTGCAGCTGCTCAACACACGTGTACACGCGAGCTGGAACCCAACCAGGGATACGGAGTACCAGTGCTTGGAAGAGAAAAAAACCATGGCAAATTAATCTGTACCGAGTCCCAAGTTTTCTGCGCGAGTGCCAAGAAAAAACACACCGAAAAGAGATTAGAAATAGACTAGATACAATCCGCCTACGGTGGCACTCTGTACACATATATTCATATACTGGATTGCTAGCAAGACGTAGCGATTCTCCACCGTGGGGACGTGAACCTTGGTACGTCGTGCCTACTCTCGCTCCCGGAATCTCCATCGTTTTCTTACGCTAACCCTAAGCCCCTCATGATGGGCATTGCCGAGGAGGCACCTCGTCAAAAGACTCCCGTTGAAATTGTATACATTTTCAAGAGTTTATATACAAAGGTCAACTTTGATCCATATGATAGAAAAAACATAGGATTGAGATGTCAAGCCTACTTGAATCCTCTGAGGATATGGAGTGTGTTTGACTGTAGCAAAGGATTTTTCATGAGGCATGACCTAATTTTTTTTCTCATAGGATTTATACTACAAGTTTCCTATAGGATATTCTTATGAAACAAACAACCTATATTCAAATTTTCCCATAGGATATAAATCCTACACAATTCCTATACAAATCCTATGAACCAAAGAAGCCCAAAGAGTTCTTATTTATTCACAAGAGAAGCAAGCTACAAAAAATAAAATTATCTATGTGTTTGTAACCAATCTTTTAACTGTTGTGAGTAGCTTTTCTTGATTCTATGGCTGACAAGGCATAACTCTCAGAGGTAAATCGCTTGATTCCTTGTTCTTGAATATTTTGTTTTTTCTAACAACGCAAATTGCCCTTGCTACCAAATTATAATTTCCATGAAGTATGGACCCTGAATCTTTACGTTCATATCTTAAAAGGCTTCATTAATTGGAAAAAACATCTTCTTTGTGGACATACAAAATCTCAACATTTCCTAGCAAATGGGAAAGTCCAGAAAAATTGATGAAGAGTTTCTTCCTGGGAGCATTGCAGAGTTGCACAAGAGTTTTCTTCTAGTGCGTCGTGTAGTAATAACCAAAAGAAGAATTTGTGTGTGGATTGGCAAGAAGAACTCCAAATCCAAGAGCAGTGTGGGATGTCAGGTTGGTTCCCAATCATGACTTTATAAGCTTTTTTGAGAAACTGCTATTTCCCCATATGTAACTCCATGTGTCAATATCATGACCATTTTCATTGTTAAGAGCATTTTTGCAAACGAGTTCCATTTGTATGAATTCCTCATATGCTTGTTGTGATAGAGGTAAATGGAATAAATCGTCCATGTATTCTATATGGATAGCTTCATGTACTAAGATTTTGTCCTTTTAGCAAAAGTTACTAGATAAGGGAAATTATTATGAAGGCACTAGTTTTTCCATAGATTAGTCCAAAAGAAAGCAGATCTTTCGTACTTTATGTTATACTATCCCATGGCTTTGTAATTATCAATCAATTTTAGGTGTGCTTTCCACCAGAAAGACCCTACATATTGTTACCGTAGCAAGCCACCATTTGCATAATAAGAATTCCAAACCAAATTTACCCATGGCATATCTTCTCTGTTGTACAGTTTGTGCATGTTTTTCAGAAGTAGTGTCTTGTTCTCCAGGCCTCCTAGACCTCCTTTATTTATTGGCTTGCTTATTATTTTTCCATGCCACTAATGCAGCACCCTCATATTGGACATCTTCTATCTTCCTTCTCCAAGAAAAATGTCTCATATATTTGATTACATTATCTTTATTGTCACTTGGACATCCAGGCATCCCATATAGAAGATTGGTAGAGAGGCAAGTACTTATTTGACCATTATAATTCAAAGAAGTCAGATAAGTGATCCCCAAGGGCAACCTCAGATAAGTGAATGGGAAGTTACCCTTCTTACAAAATGAAGAAGTATGTCATCGTCCATGTTGATTGCAATCATGTTTGACTTTTTGTAGTTAGATTTTAAGCCAATGGATGTAGCAAAAGCATGTAGCAAGGATTTCAAACAAACAAGTTGATTGGGAACTGCTTTGCCTACTACCAGTGTGTCATCAACATATTGTATTATAGTGTAGTCTCGGAAGGCATGGAAATGTATGGGCAAGGATAGATTCCCTTGCTGCAATTCTCTTTATTAAGAATTGATTGTAGTAATTCAGCTTCCAAAACAAATAGTAATGGTGATAGTTGATCACCTTGTCTCACTACTCTTTTACAATAAAATTTCTTTCCTTGTACTCCATTTAGAAGTACAGCAAAGGAACTAGAAGCAAGAATCATTTCTATCCATTTTACCCTTTTTTATCCAAAAACTTTAGCTTCGAGGATATCTATTAGTACAAAGTGTTCAATTTTATCGAATGTGTTCTGAAAATCCAATTTCAATACTAAGATTTCTTCTTTGAATTTATGAAAATTGTATAAATGTTCGAGGTTCTTTTTGGCTATTTTTTTTCTTACGACCTAAGATTCACTGCAACATTCTTTTTACTGGGTAAACGGTAGAGAAGGCCTCGACGATATTCACTAATGTGTTAAATATGTGGTTTGAAAAAAAATCCTTCTATTTCTACTGAAATTATGGTTTTCTTCATAAGCGAGAATAAGCTAATGATCTTGGTTATATGATTGACTTAAATACCAAGAGAAACACCGTATATCATTGTAATGTTATAGAAAAATCGTATACCATGATTTCTTCTGATTCTTGATAGACTTCACAGCTAGGAAAGATAATAGATGATGCAACCATAGTTACTCATCTACTCCTTCTCTACTGACCTCCTTAGGCTCCTCTTATGATGTCATTAGAAGAGATGTCATACATCCCACTCGCTACCGTAATTTTTATCGGGGCATCGATTTGTCATGTGGTTGTGTCCTTTCTTCTTAGGTATGATGTCAGTTCTTGCGGGCATCATTGTCTATATCATGTATTTGTCTTCAATGTTGTCCTATGTGCTTTGGTTTTACGTGCAACACTAGGACAATATATATTAGAAAAGTCTAGGAAGGTATTGTTGTTGTGATCCATGATAGCTGGTTTTTTTTTTGCTACCCCTGTTTTGTTAGTTTTCTTCTATATTATGATTCGTTGTATGTTGGGTATGGTTTATTTTTATGTGAATTGTGTTATGTTTCTCCATATTTTTATTTACCACAGTATGTTATTGTGCATTTTTAAGACATTCATTTGTTGGGTGTTGCTGCAGGGCAATGTTGCTTTCCATGTTGTTCCTACCTGTGTGAGATCGTGCAGTACAGGTTTATCCTTAGGGGAGTTGATCTTGAGATTGTTGTCCCTGCAAACCTGTAATGGTAGTTATCATGTAATGTATTGGCTACTAGTTGTCAGAACATGAGAAGGTGGAGTTTTATTCACTACCCCTAAAAATCATGCGCAACCACCTATGCACATAGTTCTCTCTAGCTCATTAGAAATAATACCAGTTGAAAACTAGCCGTTAGAAATAATACCGGTTGGAAAACTAGCCGTTGAAAATAATATCATTGGAAAGCTATCCGCTGAAATATAGTCATCCGAATTATGACGGTTCCAAAAATAACCATTTACAAAGTTAGTTATGAAATATTGTTTAAATATATGTAAATGTGATACTGCTGACACACGTGTGGAGGTTTCTGCAGCAACTACTGTTGCTGTTGAAGCGACACAGGAGATGGCAGCAGCTGCTGCTGTTGATGCGATGCGGGAGTTGGCACCTGCTGATGCTGTTGATGCAACGCGACAGGTGGGAGCTGCAGATGCTGCTTCCACAACGGTGGAGAAGCCAGCCACGCCGGCGGCTGCACCGACGTGGGAGGGGTTGGCCACGGCCCCTAGCGTTGATACGTCGCCACCTTCGGATGCTGATGTTGCTGCGGTGCGGGAGGTGGGACTAGCAGCTGCTGCAGCTGGTGACGCTACGGAGATATCCGCTGCGCCGACATGGGAGAGGCCGGACCCGGTCTCCGGTCCTACTTCGACACCTTCCTCGGCTGAGGCTGTTGCAGGCCATACGCGGGCATCGGCGGGTGCCTCCGTGACGGTGGGGTCTACGCCATCTCCCCTTTCGCCTACGGGGGCCCAGCCACTTGCGTTCTCAGACCGTGGTCGAGGGGGGTCTACACCGCCTACTCCCTCCTCACCTCGGTCGTCGATGCTTTTCGTCTCTTCGGTGGAGATGCCCTCCTGGTCCACAGCCTACTCACCCTCCTCCTACTCATCAGCCTGAGCTAAGGAGGAGTGGGCGGTACGCGACGGCTGAGGACGGGACCGGGGTTACGTACGAGGATATGTTGCACAAGGCGATGCTCCGGAAGGCGGCAAAGAACCTGGATGCGCTAGGTATATGAAGTCTTCCTCCACATCTTTTACTAGATTTTCAGATTCCAAAATTTCTTCCACGTTGGGTAGTATGGGCGATACTTTGGGTCGCACTTCGGAGGAGATTTTGGTGTCGGCCAATGTCTTGAGGAATTTGGAATATGACCGTATCATGGTAATTCCGAAGGCTTCGGCAGGGGCTGAACTATCTTCTCTAGAGGAGGAGGAAGATGATGTCATCTCAGATGGTCGTCTTCTTTCTACCCTAGTAGGTGGTATTTCGGAGGTGGACTTAGAACAGTCGGGTTTAGAGTCATTTATGACCTAAAAGCCTCTCGACGGTCTTCTAAGTCCTCTGCTAAAAAGAAAAAGAAGCATAGCTCGGGTGTAGCTACAAAATCTAAAATAGTTTCTAAATGAATGGCATGTTTAGGAATAGTAGATGTCTTCATGACTTGGCTAAGCACTCTCATATTGCCGATTGATGTAAGGACTATAATTTAGAGTTTATTGCTATTTTCAAGACGGGTAAGCGTGATTACTCTCAAATTTTCTTAAACCGGTTATCAGTAGGATTAAACTTTGACTGGTTTTCTCACCCACCTAGAGGTAGGTCCGTTGGTTTGCTTATTGGAGTCCGGATGGATTCCATGGAAGTTTTGGCTAATTCTGATGGTGAGTATCATATCAAACTCACTATTCGGAATAGGGCTGATAACTTCATTTGGAGTCTGGTCTCCGTTTATGGTGCTGCCCTGGACAACTTTAAGGCTAACTTTTTACGTGAGCTTGTGAATCTTGCAAAGGACGATCCATACCCTATTCTCATAGGGGGTGATTTCAATTTGCTGAGATTCCGCCATGAGAAAAGTAAAGGTCCTTTTTCTCTGGTCACTGGCCTTTCTTATTTAAAGTTGTCATCGATAGCTTAGACTTGAGAGAGGTTAAGATGACTGGCCATCAGTTTACATGGGCTAACAGTTTACCTGACCTAACATAGAGAAGCTAGACCGTGTGCTGATGGACAACAGTTGGGAGGATAAATACCCAATGGTGTCAGTGCGTGCTCTAGAATGTATCGAAAAACTATCGGACCATGCTCCTATACTTTTAACTACCGGGTTACCAAGACCGCTGTCGATGAAACCATTTAAGTTGAACTTGGATGGTTACAGCGGGAAGGGTTTCACGAGATTGTTAAAAATGTATGTGAAAGACCAGTATATGCCAACAATCCAGTTCTAAGGTGGAATAAAAAGATGCGAGCAGTTCGCAAACACCTATCTCGATGGGCGAGTCATACAACTTGTGTTCTTAGAAAGGAAAAGCTTCGCTTATCGACTATCATTGATGAGTTAGAAGCGCTTGCTGAAGTGAGAGCGTTAACGATCATTGAATTAGATTTGAAAAATCAATCTAATACTTAGATAGTGAGTCTTCTTCAGGAAGAATAGTTGAATGGTACCAGCGTTCAAAAGCTCAATTCATTCTGGAAGGAGATTCCAATACGAGATATTTTCATGGGATTGCCAATGGCCGTCACAGGAAAAAACATATTCAATCCCTGGTACAAGATGAGGGTCTAATTGAAGGCCATGAACAACTCAAATCCTACATTACTAATTATTACAAGAGCTTACTTGGTCCTCCAGATGAGAGTTCCTTCACTCTCGATGAGTCCCAAATAGTAGACATACCCCAAGTGTCGCAGGAGGAGAACGCTATTTTAATAGCCCCTTACTTGGAGGAGGAAGTTAATAAAGCGGTTTTTCAAATGGAACATAATAAAGCCTCGGGTCCTGATGGTTTCCCTGCTGAATTTTTTCAGATTTTTTGGGATACCATTAAAGAGGATCTTCTAGAAATGTTCAGTGTCTTACACGCTGGGCAGCTAGAATTATTCCGTCTAAATTTTGGTGAGGTTATCTTGTTACCCAATGTTAAAGAGGCAGAAAGGATCCAACAATATAGACCCATTTGTCTCTTAAATGTAAGTTTCAAGATATTCACGAAAGTGGCCACCATTAGACTGAATACAGTGGCTGATCATGTGGTAAGGCCGTCGCAAACCGCTTTCATGCAAGGACGCAATATCCTAGATGGGGTTGTGGTTCTACATGAGGCGGTTCATGAACTGCATACCAAAAAGATGAATGGGGTAATCTTAAAACTTGATTTTGAGAAAGCTTATGATAAATTCAACTGGTCTTTTCTCCATCAGACACTCAGGATGAAAGTTTTTCCACCGGACTGGAGAGCGTTGATCGATAATTTTGTGTATGGAGGAAGTGTAGCGATTCGTGTCAATGATGATACGGGACGCTTCTTCCAGACACGAAAAGGTTTACGCCAAGGCGACCCTCTATCACCACTTTTATTCAACATTGTGGCGGATATGCTCGCTATATTGATCGAACGAGCTAAATCTGATGGCCAAATTGAAGGAGTGATTCCACGTCTTCTAGATGGGGGTTTATCAATCTTTCAATATGCCAACGATACCATTTTATTTCTGGAACATGATCTTGATAAAGCTCGAAATTTAAAGCTGATTTTGGCTGCTTTTGAGCATTTATCGGGACTCAAATTAAATTTCCATAAATGTGAATTGTTCTGTTTTGGCGATGCTCAGGACTCAGTCGCCGAATATTCGGAACTGTTTGGCTGTGGGCAAGGCCAGTTTCCTATCAACTATCTGGGTATCTCGATTCATTATCGGAGATTAACGATGGCTGAGTGGAAACTAGTCGAGGAAAGACTTCAGAAGAGACTTAGTAGTTGGAAAGGCATAATGCTATCCCTTAGAGGAAGATTGGTTCTCATTAATTTAGTACTCACCAATATGGTGATGTATATGATTTCCTTCTTCATTCTGCCAAAAAGTGTATTACACAAGCTCGATTATTATAGATCAAGATTCTTTTGGCAATGGGATAGTGAAAAAAAGAAGTATCGACTGGTCAAGTGGTCTGTTGTATGCCGACCTAAAGATATGGGTGGGATAGGAGTTCACTTCCTTGAAGTCAAGAACTCAGCCTTATTGGGTAAGTGGCTATTTAAGCTACTAACCGAAAATGGCGTATGGCAGACAATGGTTACAAGAAAGTACATATGCTACAAAGACTTATCCTAGGTCCTTTGGAAACTGGGAGATTCGCATTTTTCGGCTAGCCTAATGGCAACGAAGAAATTTTTCTTCGGATATGGTAATTTTATTATTAAGAATGGATCGCAGATACGGTTCTGGGAGGATACATGGTTAGGGAATATGCATCTCTCTGAACAATTTCCAGCGTTATACATCATTGTTCGTCGCAAAAGTGATACCATTGCTTTAGTAATGGCAACCTCACCTCCGGTAGTGACGTTTAGACGAGATTTAATCGGTCCAAGACTTCTTGTATGGAATTCCTTACTATTGCGTTTGGAATCCATTCAGTTGTCAGAAGGGCGAGATGAATTTCGTTGGAACTTACAATCCAATGGAAAATTCTCTGTAAGTTCTTTGTAAAATGCTATTATCCAACCGGAAATACCAATTGATAGGAACAAGAAGATTTGGAAGATGAAGATACCGCTCAAAATTAAGTTTTTTTACTGGTATTTACGTCGAGGAGTAATCCTAACCAAAGATAATCTTGTGAAACGAAATTGACATGGGAATACACAGTGTGTTTTTTGTCAAAAACAAAATGAGACGATTAAGCACTTGTTCTTCCAATGCCGCTTTGCCAGATCTATATGGTCATGCATCCAAGTAGGTTCTGATCTGTATCCTCCAACTAGTGTGGCCAACATCTTTGGTAATTGGCTTCATGGGACCGACCACGGATTTGGACCGTTTATTAGGGTGGGGACGCTTGCCATGATATGGTCGCTATGGCTGTGTATAAATGACAAAGTTTTTAATGATAAGAATTGCTCTCTCCTGCAGGTTATATACAGATGTACAGCTACTCTCCGTTTGTGATCTGCGCTACAGAAGGTGGAGAACCGCGACCTGTTTATGGAGGTCTGTACACAGTTGGAGGACACGGCGAGGGATACTTTTTCCCTACATGGGTGGCAGCATAATCTACGGATTGGACCTCCGCTTTCATCTTAGGTGTTTTACATTTACTCTGTCTGTTATGTAATTCGTCCTATTAGCTCTCCAGAATTTTTAGATTTGTTGAACGGCTGTGTACATCTTAGCTATGCAGAGGTCGGGTGTAATTGCTTCTTATGAGTAATAAAGCACCCATTATCAAAAAAATGTAAATGTGATATAGGGGAGATGATATAGGGAAGCTTCTGGAAATGAACAATATGTAGGGAGGAAATCTACTTAGAGGTGTCTGCTGAACTTGCTCTGAGGGAGAGAGTTACTATGTGGCCAGAAAACTCGTAAGGTGATAAGGGGCAAAAGTGCGAGCGGCGCAGTTTCTATAGGGCGCCATGCCATTTCACTAATCCTAATGCACCGCCGCACATGGAGCAAACAATACAGCGCCTCCCCATAAGTTTTCCCATTTTTCATCCTTGGCGTACGTTCTCCTTCGAACTAATCTGACTCCATTAGCCCAAAAGCATGTAGGAGAGTCAGATACGGATAAAATAAAGAATTGATAACAATAATAAATAAGAGAGATTTGATGGCTAGCAACGGCTGCTGCCTTTGGATCCTCTAGTCGTCGAGTCTACTCGGTCCATCCTTTTTATTCTACACGAAGCACGGCCGAGTCCAGCATGAACTCGACATCATCGATCTGGGTGGATTGGAGCCGGAACCACGGCACGGTCGAAAACTCCCATTCTGGCAGTTCGATCGGCCTGTCCTGGGGATGGTGTTGGCGTTAAATCCTGCCCCTGATGCCATCTGGCCGCTGTTGACGATGATTGATTAGAGATCGCGCCCGTAATGAAATCTAGTCTTTGCAAATTTTCACATACGGCGCCAATGACGAGGGGTAACCTCGGCAATGCCCATAGAGTATAGATCTGAGTTTTGGGAAGAAGGCAACGTGGGAGAATTCGGGTGCGAGATTAGCAAACATAGAGTTTACCGAGGTCCACGATCTCTTAGTGGAGGATCGTTACGTCCTACTAGCAATCTGGTATATGATCATAATTGTGCTATAAGAGAGCCTCCGTAAGCAGAGTTGTGTCTTTCTAATCTAATCTAACTTGTCTAGGGGTGCCTCTGCTTGGCTTTATATATGTAACTAGGTTTAGTTTACAAAGGTTATTCTAGAGTCATTTTTCTTGTATTCCAAAATTTTCTGATACGCGGATCCAGTTTGTCAAGCCAGGGGCCATCTTCATAATGAGCCAACCAAGTATAGTAATGGTGGAGTGGGTACCCTAAATGGTATGTCCATGTCAATCGTAAAACTGATTGTTGAGTTAAACAACTTGATCTTGCTGTTAGCGCTCCAGGATCCAGTTTCAATGAGAAGGAGATCAGTGGGCAATGATGGAAAAATAATAATGTAAAAGAAGCCTAAAAAGGAACATGTAGGTCATTTGTTTCGTTATTCAGATGTCCTACATCCACACCTGATTTGCTTTGTTATTTAGGTAGTTTCTCTTGCTATGCAACTTCATATGTACCTAAATATATTTTCTCTGTCGCTATCACCTAAGATAACTCCTTGTGTTAAGATGATCGTCTATGCAATGTTTCATTTATATTGCATTTGGCAACGGGTTGATATCATGTATTATGGAATTATGTGTAAACCGTTTATTGCTGATTGTATTATGATACTATGCTTTCTTAATTTAAGTTTTTCACAACATGTCTTTCTACCTAGTTAACAATCCAGTGGTCCTTTAAAATATACTTTTACTGTGCAGCATTAAGAATAAGTACACAATTAATACATAGTTCCTCGACTCTGTCAAAAAAAAAAAATGGTTCCTCGAAATAGGCTTTCGCCCGGCTACATTAATATAGCAACCACACGATACAACAGCTGGAGCATCAGTACAATCACGTCCAAAAGAAAAAACTCAAATGAAATAAAAGACAAAGAAAGTTGAAAAGGTCAGATCGACGAAAACAAAGTTGGCCCGCAGCTGTTGCGCCCTCCGATGAATTCTCACCACGTTTCAAGCACTCTGATGCGCCACGTAACAAGCAGCACCTTCAAGAAGGAATGCAATGGCGATGACGTTGTTGCCCCGACTGGTCCTAGGGTTTCCCCCGGTAAGCGCAAGGACAAGGGAGGAGGGATTCACCCAAAGCTCTTCAAGAAAGAAGGGTGGCGTCCGCGGGCGTCACCGTGTCGGTGTCAGCCAGACCGACAGAGATTTATCCTGACACTCCAATGTTCTCCACCAACCTCACCACCCACCAACGTGCACCGACACAGCTTTATAAACATCATCGTCGTCTCACTGTGGCCAATGAACCGAGACCAACGGGACCAAGGAGGATCTCGAAACCGAGGAGCAGCGAGATAGTGGCCACGCGGGAGGAAACCGCCTCCACCACCAATGGTGGTACCCACCCAGACATGACGTCAAGGGGAACACCAGGCCCTCTTGGCTTGGCCGAGCTCAGACCTACCTATCCCATGTTCGTGAAGCCCCCGTTTGGATGATGCAGGACACGCACCTCCACCCCAGCTAACCACCACTCTGGCCACCTCCCCGCCCACCAAAAGCAGCCTAGATATGCCCGGGCTTGGCCTTCCTAGTCCAGATGGGCCCCAAAGGCCCCGGATCTGGGTCGGGAGAGTGCCACCCAGCCACCAACCAGCAGCGCGCGCCATCCAGCTTGCCGCCCAACGCTGCGCTGCCCGAAGACCCGCGCCGCTGTCGGAAATCATCAGCGACCAAGGAGCACCGCCGCTAGAAGGGAAGAACCGCTCAGCCGCCGCCGGCACCGCGCGGGCTTTGCCCGGCGACCTACGCTGACGGCGGTGGCTGGGGGAGGACGAAGAAGAATTGGTTCGGGCGCTAGGGTAAGCTGCCCTCCCCTCGCCCCAGGGGAGCGACGCCGAGGGACGAACCGTTTTTCCCCGTAGCCCACCTATAGTTGTCCACAATATCTAGTTCACATGGAAACAAATTCTCAAGCCATCGAGTAAATCTACATGCATCACAATGTGTGATTCCTATCTATCACCATACAAGTGATTCGGAGCAGAGCAGTGGTTGGACATTTCTGGAGAGCTGAGCGGGTGCCCTCCGTGGCGATTGATGGCGATATGCCGGCGAATGGCGTGATGCCGTTTCTTTCTTCTTCCTCAATCCTTCTCTAAGGTTTGTTGCCAGATTATCCCCACATCCGTTCCTCCCTGAAGCTTCTTTTCCTAGTTCGTCTCTCACTTACAGATCCGTTCCTTTCCAAAACCAAATCCCCACTTCTTCCTCTTGTGAGCTTTGACCAAAAAAAATTCCCCAAATCCTTTCTCTATTCTCTCTATTAAACATCCGATTCCCAATCAAATCCTCCAACTATTTCTAATCGTTTTCCATATTCACCAGACAAACCCTTATCTCAAGCCTAATCGAATCCTAGACACCAATCAGACTGTTCTAGGGCTGTCCTCCGGTGGATTTTCTTGAGGAGAGTGGACTTTTGGAGCAGGTGCTTGGTGAGCACCCGTATCCATACCGTGTATACTGCATCAAGATTCGTGCAAATTCTTTTTGTTCCCCTCTCAAACAATTTCTCATTTTTGTATCTCCCACACCACACATTGTTTGAACAAAAAAAATTGCAGATCACTTAAACATAACAATTGGAACGTGGGAAAAATATTTTGGATTTTTTATTTTATTATGTATATATATATTTCAATAATTATTTTTGAATTTTAAATTATTTGAAATTTGAAATTGCACAAAAAAATTTAGAACTATTTTTTTCCCATTCCATTTGTTATTTTTTAGTGACTTGCAAAAAAACCAAATCAAAATATGTAATTTTTTGAGAGATATAAGAAAGAGAAAGTGAAAAAGTGTGAGGGTGCACAGAGCGCACCTGCACTCTCACACTTTTCCCTTTCTTGAGGAGCATGTGCTTGTACATAGGTAACTCAGTGCCCTGCAAAGAGATAGAGGTGAAGTGAGAGTAGATGATGCGGACGTAAGTGCACGGTGGCTGCAGCACATCGGCGTCCAACGGCAAAGGCGAGGCATATGCCTTGCTCATACAAATCGTGGCTCTCAGCGCCTCACAGCTTCTTCATCAGCAGTTTGAAGGAATCATCAGCAACCAAATTCAAGTAGCGCCGGCCTCAAAGGAGCTACAGACTCCATGAAGTTTGTAGGCTGGAATTACCAAGGTGCAGGCAAAGATCTCGACCGTTCCACCAAGATGGAGTACCTTACCAAGTTTATGAACTCCACGGGTGCCCATGTAACTTTTGTCTCTGAAACTCAGACCTCTAGGTATAATTCTTCCCAACTCAACTCTCATTTTAATATACTTGATAGCTTTGTAGTTTCTTCCAATGGACGGTCTGGTGGGCTCTGGATGCTTTGGTCTGAAGAAGTTTGTGTCTCTGTTAAGTTCTCCAATCACCACATGATTTTAGCTATAGTTGTAGATAAAGCTACAAATACTGATTTTGTTCTGGCTTGTATCTATGGTGATCCCCATCATCGTCACACTAGAATGATTTGGGATCATGTTTCTAATTTTGTTCATGAAAATCTTGGCAAGCCGGTAGTTTGTTTTGGAGACCTGAATGAAATCATGTGTGATAAAGACACCACCTCTATAAATATAAATAAGTCTCGTATGCGTTCTTTCAATTCCTATGTAAAGCAATGTGGCTTGTTTGATCTAGGTTTTAGTGGTCCGGCTTATACTTGGACGAATAAGCGTTTCTCTTCTACCCCTGTCTTTGAGAGACTTGATCGTTGTCTTGCCAATGCAGAATGGTGCACCCTTTTTCCTAATACTAATGTTTTTAATTTACCAATCTTCATTGGCGATCATGCTCCTATTTTGATCTCAACTGAATCTACTTTCCATAGACCTAGTCTTAGATTCAAATTTGAAAATTGGTGGACCTATGAAGATGACTTTCAAGGTATTGCACAAAATGCTTGGAATGCTACTAGAAATAAATCCTTCCATGCTAGAACAACTAACCTTGCAAGAACACTGAAGAGATGGTGCAAGAAGAAAAAATCTATCCAGCAGCAGCTTAATTGCATTCAGGAACAGATCAAAGAGATTCAAATGAAGCCAGTACAGCTACAGGATCACAACCTCGAGGTCAGCCTTATAGCACAATATGAAGAAAACATGACCAATCTCACGGAATATTATCGGCAACGTGCAAAAAAACATTGGGCTACTGAAGGTGATAGGAATACCGCCTTCTTTCATAATGCTGTTCAAAAGCGTAAACGTCGAAACCGCATTGTATCTATTAGGAACGCTCATGGAAATGATTTATATGATCCAGATGATATTGCAACTGAATTTGTTCGTTATTTCAAATCCATTTTTTGTTCCTCGGCTACTAACCATGGCAGACCCTTCTTACATACAACATTATCGCAAGACACTGGAGACTTCGCCAACTCGGTACGGTTTGGGGAATACTCAAAGAAATGAGGAGAAATGCTTCACCGGACCTGATGGTTTTAATGTTGGATTTTACATTTCTTCTTGGGCCTGGTTGGAGATGATGTAACAAATGTGGTAAGGAATTTCTATATTACAGGTGTGCTCTCTCCTCATCTTAATGATACTCATATTGCTCTTATTCCAAAAAAGCTTGCTTGCCACCTACCTTCGGACTTTAGACCCATAAGCTTGTGTAATGTAGTCTACAAAATTATTGCAAAATCCTTAGCAAATAGATTGAAAGAACATCTTCCTTATATCCATCCCTGTCAACAAGCTTTTATTAAAGGTAGACGCATTAGCAATAATATTATAATTGCTCAAGAAATTGCTCACTCTTTCGCTCTCACTTCTTGGGAAAGCCTTGACTTCATGTTAAAAATTGATCTTGCCAAAGCTTTTGATAGGGTAGAATGGCACTTCATTGTTGCCGCGCTTGCACGCAAAGGGCTTAAGGATCATTTCATTAATCTTGTGCATGCTTGCATTTCCTCACCAACTTTCTCGGTGATCGTTAATGGCCAAACTTTTGCAAAGTTTAGTAGTACCAGAGGCATCAGGCAGGGATGTCCGTTGTCTCCGTATCTTTTTGTCTTTGCGGTGAATGAACTATCTCTGGCACTTCAAGACGCCATGCAAGCCAATCAACTCAGAGGTATTTTACTTGGACCAAATTGCCCACCTATACACTCTTTAATGTTTGCAGACGACCTAATAGTTTGTGGCAAAGCTAACGTTCAGGAGGCTCAAACTATATCCCAAATTCTTGATCATTTTTGTCAGCACTCTGGTCAAACTCCAAACTGGAATAAATCAGAAATTCTTTTCAGTAAGAGTGTTACTATGCAGGTTAAAGAAGATATACGAAGGTTCTTCCCAGCTCCAGACATAGACAATTCCTTCACTCATCTAGGCCATCCTCTCATCCTTCCCTCCAAAGAAAGATCGGCTGCATATGCCTTTGTTTATGAAAAATTCAAATCCAAGCTCTCCACCTATAAAGCTAATCGCCTTTCGCATGCAGCCAGATTAACACTCATAAAATATGTGTTCTCCTCTATCCCTGTCTACTACATGTCGAACCTTCTTTTCTCAAAAAAAATTCTAGCTAAACTGACAACGATTATCAGAAACTTTTGGTGGACAGGTGTTCAAGATGATCAAACAACTAGAAGTCTTTGCCTACGGGCATGGGCTGATGTTTGTATTGAAAAAAACATTGGTGGTCTTGGTATTAGAAATTTGCAGGCAATGAACCAAGGACTCATCCTCTCAACCGCGTGGAGATTGGCGAAGGAACCACATAGCCAACTAGCTCAAATCCTCAAGGCCAAGTATCATCCAGATATTTCAATTTGGAGAGCAAAACCAAATAAGCCTAAATCGGCCTTCTGGTCTGCAATTCTTAAGGTAAACCCCATTTTAGTTTCCGCATCTTTATATCAGATTGTTGATGGGAATAGTTCCATATGGAGTTCTCCTTGGTTTACTGGTTGGGAAAGCATTTATGATAATCTTATATTACAGCAGCAACCTTTTGTTTATCCTGCACAAGTAAAAGACCTTTGGATTCATGGGCATAAAACTTGGAACACAAACTTGATTAACTCTCTATTTAGTACTGAAACTGCAAATGCTATTCTCCAAACACCCATCATTAATGCCAATGGAGAGGATACTTTGATTTGGAAACTAACCCCGATGGGTCAGTTCTCCCCCAAAAGTGCTTATAAACGATGTTTTAATAATCTTGAGCTCCCACCAAGAAAAAGACCAAAAATTGTGCCACCACAGGTTATATCTCTTCTTAAACAGGTATGGCGAGACAAACAGATGGCACCAAGAGTTCAAACATTTGCATGGAGGCTTCTTAGGAAAGCGCTTCCTACTGGTAAGAGGGCGAGCAGGTGCTCAAAGCACATCAATGAAAACTGCTCTAGATGTGGCAACCTAGAAGATGAAATGCATATGTTGTTCTTATGCCCCTTTTCAAAGGCTGCATGGTACTGTCACCCTTGGTTTATTAAAATTGAATTTATTGCTAAGCATCATCCATCTGTCACTGATATGATTCAAACTTTACTAACTTCTCAACATCCACAAATAAACGTTACTACTCTTTACACATTCTTGTGGTGCCTATGGAAAGCACGAAACGATGCTTTATTTTGCAGGAAAGTAGGCAGACCTTCTCAGATATATGGAGCAGCAAATGCAATAATCAAGGGAACCAATTTAGAAGACAACAAATCCACACGCCAGCAAGGACACGAGAACACACAACAGTCAGACCAAAGACCTCCTCCAATTACTCAAGTTCAACATGATGACTACTTCACAGGAAATGTTATCTATTGCGATGCAACTTGGGAAAGAAAAACAGGGGAAGACACCAGCCGGGCTGGACTAGGCGTCATCATACACATGCTTGACAATCAACACCTCCGGCAGCTGCATGTTTCAGCGCTCTCTCCACCAGCTTCCTCACCTCTACAGGCAGAGACTTTTGGTTTGCTTCTAGCAACAAAACTAGCAGATCTTCTGCAGATTCAAGACCCTTACTTTTAGACCGACAGTTCAGTGTTAGCATTGGCGGCATCATCTCCAAGTGTATTCAACGCTCCGGGACACTGGGAAAACATGCCTCATCTTGCAGCAATCCAGGCATCTCCATCTTTTCACTGCAATAAAGTAGCCCATATTGACAGGAGCAGGAATATCAAAGCGGATCATCATCATGCTCGTCTAGCTCTTAAAATTCGCAATGCCTCTTTAGTTATTCGATGCTTATGCCCAGAAGCAGGTCAATGTCCTGGCAAGGACATCCTTTCTGTATCAAGTGTGGATCCTTTCACGCTTATCTCTGTAAAATGCACATAAGTTGAATAAAATCTTCTACGTTCAAAAAAAAACCATACAAGTGATTCATGTGTTGGCGACTTTATCTAGTACTACCTCCATCCCAAGGCTTAAGGCCTATATTTTTTTCAGAAAGTCAAACGAAGTAAAGTTTGACCAAATTTTTAGAAAAATTTATGAACAAATATGATATTTTGTAGGTACCATATAAAAATATATTTCATTATCTATCTAATGGTTTTGATTTTGTACTTTTCATGTTAATGATTTTTTATAAAAACTTAGTCAAACTTAACATAGTTTGACTTTCTAAAAAAATATAGACCTTAAGTCTTGGGATGGAGGTAGTATGTTAGTAGCACAAAGATGGAAGCAATGGGTAGCGCCAAGAACGAGTCTAGCGTGATTTAGGGGAGCAGTTGTTAGAAACATATCGCAATCAGCGGAAATATCTCCATGCGTACTAACCGTGGAGCCAGGACCCACGTTTTACTCGCCCATCTCCAAGCTCCATACAGACAGGAATCTAACGGCGCGGGAGTAGTACCCTTACCATTACGATGGACCTACAGTTTTGTCTCGCTACGGGGTCCTTGATTACTTGCAGGACCTATATAACCAATATTCCCCTAAAATAAGATAGGACGCATACGCCTGGATACTCTGTTGGAGATTCCTCGTTTACCTTAGCCATGGCAGGGGACCGCGTGCCCGAGATCATGTCGTTCAGATGCTCCACGGAGAGCACCGCGACTCTCAGTCTCGAGGTAATCAATTACATGCGGATTAAGGACATGTGCGTCCGCGAGTCTGTGAGCTCGCCCGTCTTCAAACTCGGCGGCTACGATTGGGAGATCAAGTTCTTCCCAGGCGGCCGACACGATGAAGACGATGGTTACGCCTCCTGCTACCTGTGGT
Organism: Lolium perenne; assembly: GCF_019359855.2. Lineage (NCBI taxonomy): Eukaryota > Viridiplantae > Streptophyta > Magnoliopsida > Poales > Poaceae > Lolium > Lolium perenne. The sequence continues at coordinate 299,997,057 of NC_067245.2, forward strand.
GTCTCAGCCAAGGCGATCATGATCATGATGTGAGCGTCGGCTTGGCGCTGAGCATGCTACATAAAAAGAGCCAGGAACCGGTTGTCAGTTTCGTCGTGTCCAATCGTGTCTTCTCTTCGGGGAAATACGGTTACTTCATCTGGGGCCTCCACAAATTCGTCGACAAGGCAAAGCTGGAATCGCTGTCACAAGAGGGGGACGGCGGCTGCTTCACCATACTGTGCGTCCTCACCGTTACCAATGAGTCGCCGCAACCGCCGATGGATCTGCCAGGCGACCTAGAGGGCATGCTCAGGGGCGAGAGAGGCATGGATGTCACCTTCAAGGTAGGCGGCCAGGAGTATCGTGCACACAGGTTCGTCCTGGCTGCGCGGTCGCCAGTCTTCAGTGCGATGCTATTTGGACCGATGGCGGAGAAGGATATGCGATGCCTGGACATCGCTGACATGCATCCCCTTATCTTCAAGAAGATGCTTCACTATATCTATACGGGCTCGCTGCCAAAATGTGGAGCCTACAGTGCAGCTGAGATGCAGCATCTACTGGTTGCAGCAGATAGGTACGGGCTGGAGACGCTGAAGCTAGGATGCGAAGATGAGTTGTGCGAAAAGTTGGATGCCAAGACCATAACAACCTCAATGAAGTTGGCTGATCAACACGGCTGCAAACGACTGAAGGATGCATGTCTCGAGTTTGTATCCAAAGGGCGCCGTCGACTGCGCCCAAGGGTCGTCTAAACACCTCTTACTAGCTAGCTACTCTGCGACCAAAAGTCGCTATATATTGTGAAGGCTAGGAGCCAAGAGTGGGTTTTGTAGTAGTGCAAAAGGATCCGTTAAATATCAACTTTACTTTCTTTTGTAGATATAATTTACTTTTAGTTTCTACGTACCATGCAAAACAGAACGATGTTTTGCGCCAAAAACGTGTGGCAGTTTAGATTTATTAAACCTTGAAACTCAAAATATTTGCCTTCTGAAATTTGCATATCTACTTTTGTCAAACCTACCATTGGTCATTTGGCAACCCTACTCGCAACCCCCCTTTGTAGGGGAAATCATTCAAGAGCAATTCCCCGAACTGCACACATCACATTTTTGCTCACCTCCAATGGCCAAACCGCTTACTTAAGGATAGTGTTAGACATGTGGTTACTTCCCAAACCCTAGCTTCTGATTTTCCAAACAACTTCTCTCACACCACAAGCCCACAAGCTGTTGTTTTATTCACAAGTGGGGATATTTAAAATTCGGCACAGGTTTAGTTTGGGATAAGGTTGGTCTAGAGATATATCAGCAAACATAACGCTGGTCACGTACATGTCTTGCTGTATGGGTAATCAGCGTCCTAGGACGACAAGGAACTGATGACACGGCTGCTTAAGCCGGTTTAGTTAATCCATCCAGGCCAACAAGGCAGACAGACATTTAATTTTCTGAATTCCCTGTTGCTTGAAAATGTTTACTTATTAAAGCAAAGGAGCTTCAACACAAAAATTAAAATCAAAGGAAGGAAGATCAGTAGAACCTATCAGTTGCCGTAGTTTAGCATTAAGCAAATGTTTTTCAATAGAACAATTATAGAACCGCTGCTAATGATGCACATCTACATTTCAGTAGGATCCACTTCACATCAAGACGCTTGTAAATGTTTATCATTCTCCTAGAAAGCTAAATATGTAAGAAAAAGAAAATACAATTCTCTCATTTCTATAGGCACTAACCGCTAGGTATACTCTTTCCTGTGGTTTTGTATCTCTTTCGAACTTTCGACAAAATAGAGTCATAAAAGAAAAGTAAAACTGAATGATGCTAGTCTGCTCTAACATTCGACCATTCAGAGAAAGACTCCACTTTTCGTTTTGAGATTTTTGTAGGCTGGGCTGAAACATTCTACAGCATAAGGCAAATGAATTAGCTCAGAATAGCTGTTAAGCGCATCAACCAGAGCCCAAACAAAATGATTTATGTTGCCGTTATCAACCTCAGCTTTCATTTGCTGTCAACCTTCATTTCATCGTCCTCCTCCACAGATTGAACGCCATCTGATATGCAAATAGCAAGGCCACATCAGTTTGTTACCCTTTAAGTAAAAAAGAGGCCTACAGTGATTAGATATTCCAAACAGAGTAAACTATCTAGGGGTTCAATGGCTCATGAGTTGCACGCTGTAGTTGGTGTAGTTCCTAAGAAAGTTACTGACGCTGGTCTAATTTATGCATGGCAGACGACAAATATATTTACATGTTCATATAACTGATGTAATTCTGCAGAGACATTATTCAAGGGAGTGTAGAGCACAAAAAGAGCTCAAAATTTTCAAAAAAGATGAAGCCTTCTTATTGATACAAAATTAGGTTTGTGCAACCAAACAAGTACTCCCTCTGGTCTCTTTTAATTGACTTAGACTTAGTATAACTTTATACTAAATTTAAGTCAATTAAAAAGGATCGGAGGGAGTACAATCAGTAAGTTCCACTTTTAGCTGATCTACACATATTTCGCTGATCAAAATACTTTCTCATGTGAGGATTCAGAAATCACTGAAGCTATGATTAGAAAGACTAATAAGAAACATCGAGGGTTGGTTTTACCTGAGGCTACTGTCATTGAGCCATGAACTTCTTTCAGAACATTAGCCTCTGTCTTTGGTCGCTCAGACTGTTCAGCGTTGTCTAAATTTTTACACCCATAGAATTAGCTCAGAATAGCTGGTAAGTGCATCAACCAGAAGCACAAAAAAGACATATATTACCTGATGGTTCCTTACAAATATGTTGCTTGCTACTAGCAGCATTTGACTGGTCTTTGGAGCCTAAGAAAATACCACCATCGCTTATTCATTTTCAGTATTAGAAGTCATTTTTTCATAGAGGGCATGGGTGAACATATAGAGCGAAAGTGATACCTGAAGTTATCTCGATCCGATACGGGGCAGCTGGATCAACGCTCTGAATTTGGCCTGCCAAGAAAATCCAACTGAAATGAACTGCAACTTACCAGCTACACTAGCAATAGGGCCACACTTAGCTGCTGTGAATATTGAGATACCAGATATGCCTTGCATAGATCGATAAGTAAAACAATGTTTTTAGAGAAACAGAGAGAAAGATTGACATATTAGTTGGCTCTCTTCCATATTTTGTTTCAATTTAAAATGCAGTCTTCGTAAATGAATGAAAATAAGATTAACCTGGGGCTTCCTTTACAACTACTCAACAAAAAAAGTGTTTGGTTATTTAGCTTTCACTACTGATAAAGCAAGTTTGGAGCATTAACACAGATATATAATTAAAGTTAATAAGATAGAAACATCAGATAGTACATGAAGTTTCTTGAGACCCATGTAGAATAGACAGGGTTGACAAGTTTCTGAACTTGTCCTGGAAAGTAAAAACTATAACTTCAGGCCAATGTGGTTGCTGATCAGAATCTCAGCAGAATATATAATCCAAGAAAGTGTACCTGATGACTCATCGCTTCCATCAGAAGATTCAGAATCGCTGCTAACCTCAGGGAGAGAATTTTCTTCAACTGGCACATTTTGATTATCCACTTGTATGCATGATATTAAAACAGGTTGAGCAGATTTAACTGGCACTGCAGTAACTGATGGTTCTGCACGCGCAGATTCAGCATTCCCGGATTTAACAGAGACAGGTGCTGCTGCAAGAACTCCAGAACCAATGTATGGTCTTGGAGTGGGAGGGATGATGTGCTTTGCATTAGATTTCTCCGCAGGTCTCCTCATCTGAAGAGGTTTTGCAATTGTAACATCCTCCAAGCGGACTGGCAAGGGAATAGGCGCTTGCCTGTGGATTGCAGATGGTTTCTTTTGAACTTGACTTAGCCGGAGCATGGGGAGCTCAGGGGCAAGATCATCCTTCGGGGTGATTGGGAGTAGGTTATATGCATCTGGGATACAACCTCTGAGCACATGGTTGTCCTTCACTTTAACCGTAATAAGAGAAAATCCAGGAGATTGCTTGGTCATCTTGCCAACAAAATGCTTGCCAATAATAACATCCTTGCCTGAATTACCTTGCACATGAGCAGTGCTATAACTGAAGGCTTGATTTTCCTGAGTCTTAACTGTATTATTACCAGAATCTCTAGGTCGAGTGGAGCTATCACCATGGATGGGCTGTGCAGGAAGCACATAAACTGTATGCATTCTAGTGTCAGCAGTAGCACCTGATGTATGGGTCATATGCACCCCATCCTGGCGGATATTCGAGTTATACAGAGTGCTGCGAAGAGGTGGAATGCTCTGAATGGGCTGTGCCATTTGTGGTTGTTGATATGTAGAATACTCATATTTCCTTGGGCGACCACGCTTACGCTTTGCACCAGAGCTTGCTGTCAGTGGTTCACCAGGTCCAACAGGTTTATTCCCTTCTGATGTCATCTTTACCGGTTTGCTTCACCCTTTGCAGCTGCACCCAAGAATGCTTAGAATACCCTGTCGATTTGAATTTACCTTTCAATTAGTACAGTGGCTTTCTTTTAAGGTAAGAACTGCTACTGTCATAAAGAAGTGAATTCAAAAGAGTCGCATAGCTACTGTTTGCAATTAATGATTTAAACTCCATCTTGACAATACAAGAGTGTTCAAGCCAGTCAAATCTAGTGCTCCTACAAACTTGGAAGCCATTTTCCCACAACAATAAAGTGATTGTGTCGCACATTACAACCAAAGAAAACAAAACTATTTTCCTGGTTTGAAATGTGCAACACCTCTTACCAACACAAACAGGCATATATAAACGAACCGGCTTAAATTTTATTAGATTACTAATGTGCACGCTGAGCTCCTACAAGCTAGAGAAAATGTATGATGTTGACATGTGATTTGCAAATTGTTATCAAAATCCCATCTGACACATCAACACCTCAGAAAAATCGAAGCAATATCCAAACAAGAGGAGGTGGAAATCTCTCTTCTTTTTTCTGTCTAAATCAATCCAAAATCTCATCCTACCTCGATCATATCGTATCGCCGGGCCCAAAACATCATCAGGCAGGCAGAGTAATAACTACAGATTGAAACATCTAAAGTACGAGCCAATCTGAGATTCAATGAACCGATCGGGGATAAACCGTATGAGAAAAAGGGGACCAAACCAGGCACCGTGGAGCGACAGAAACATGCGTAGGTTTGTAGAGATGGAGTACGCGGTTACCTGGAAGTGTTGTGTCCTCCGCGCGAGCGCCGTCGCCTCGATCGCGCCCGCGAACGGGAAGAGGAGGAAGACCGTGGATGCGGCGGGCGGAGGAGAGAAGGGCGCTAGGGTTCTTCTCGCCGGAGGGGAACGGAATGGCGGGGGATCGGTGGTGGTGGAGGAGGAGGACGATGTGGCTGGATGGGAAACGGCAGCAGCCTCGCCTCGCCTCGCCGCACCATACAAATCGTGGCTACGGAGGCGGGGCACGCAGGCGCCGGTTGGTCCACTTGCTGCTGCTGTGTACGGCCTGCCAACATGGATAAATATTGCATGGGCCGATTATTCTCTTCGGGCTGGTCTGCCCAAACCATTGAGCCCGTGGGTGCCGATCCACGTAGGCCTCGAAGTGAGGGCACAACTCATCCATGCCTTAAAGGGAAGCGACTAAAATAATAAGGATGATATCCAAATAGACAGATAGAGCTTTTGACAAGAAACATAACATGGTTAGGTGCTTCAATGGGCCGAAGGAGGGAGAAAGATAGTTGTATTTTCAAAAATCAAATAAAAAAGTTTGGGGGCGGCGTCTGGGGGACGCGACTGGGAAGCGACGTCTCCCAAACGCGACACGAACAAAACACGTCCCCAAACGCTCGATCCGGCGCCGTTTGAGGGACGCTTTGGGGGGACGCGGCTGAAGATGCTCTTATATTGAGGAAAAATTAAGAGATGGAGTAAATCAAGGACGTCTAATTTCCAAGACCTACCATGAAGGATAAAACCGGAAAGAGATCGTATCGGCTTCGATAGGGCATTGGGGGCTTGCGTCCTCGGTTGGGGGTTCTCAACTTAGGGTCGATTTTTTTATTGTACACGTTAATAATTTATTCTATTGCATTGTGGCATTGTTTGATTTTTTTAGAAAAATACCTTATTCCCTCGAAATCAAAGGGAGTACTTCTTTTTACGTTCATGATGTTTCTTCACCCTGTCTTCGATATGGTGGCATGTCTAGTGCTGGCGGAGGAGTTGTGTGTCGTGCGTATCTTTTGGAATTTAATTGCTTTTCATGTCTGTTTGTGTGATTTTGGGTCTACCTCTTCTGCTCTACGAGCCATCTTTGTCAATGGTTGCTGCTCTGGTACACTTGTTCTTTGAGGCCTTAGTACGACGATTTTCCGTTTGCTTACTACAACAAGCTCTACTATAATTTTTACTTAGCTCGGGTGATGAACGGGTGAGGACGGCGGTGCATTGTCGGCTCACATGTCGTTGATAGGTGGTCTAAGAACATAGTTGTATTTTTCACTACTTTTTAGGTTTTTTGTATTACTATACATTATTTCGTGGATTTTTTGAAAACAAAACTCCCTAGAAGTTTGTCAAGAACCCATTTTCAATCCATAGTGAATATGAAGGATGGTCCCGAGAGAACACGCGCACCCACAAAAGGGATAAAATCCCTGGTTTCAACGATTGAATAGTGAGATGTTTGTGTTTCCGTTTGATGAGTATGTTAAACGCATTGTTTCTGCAGAAACAACATAACTGAATGATTGTACTTCAAAAAAAAAAAACTGAATGATTGAAACCCTCGTGGCTTGGGAATAGTGAAAAGAATGAAATGTCGCACAAAATCATCCAATCAAACCACAAAATTGTTTCAAATTAATGCATGTATACTTTCCACAATGATCCTACACCTATGGACGAGACGTGGCCTAATGCGGTTGGAGAGGCACAGTACTGTGGCTGGTTATTTTCCTAACAAATCGTGATGCACCATTGCTCACCACGTCATCCCGGAACAAATATAGTCCTTAGGTGTAGCATTACTCTGTTTTCCATGACTAGGAAATATAATACCTGGACCATTACTTCTTCTAGATTGTTGGTTGGCTTTTCTCCCCGGGGCTCACCTCCAAACTCAAAGGCGGTGAACATGTCTTCAGGCCCTCCTTGAACCCGTCGGTCTCTACGGCAGCTCCCATCACTTCCGCCGACTCCATAAACGACATGCATGCCTTTTTGAGCCGTTCGCATTGGTGCTGGTTTGCTAACGCCAACGTGCTCGTGACGGTCTCCGCATCCATCAGATTGCAGAGTTCTTCTTCGCACATCTGCTTCAGCGTATCCAGGCCGTACCTATCTGCAGCTACCAGCAAATGTTGCATCACCGCAATGTTGTTGCCCTCTCCGTCATCGCTACCCGGCGCCGGCGGCAGCGATTCGGTGTAGATGTAGTGAAGCATCATCTGGAAGATGGTAGGCTCCATGTCGTCCACCTCCACGCGCCGCATATCCTTCTCCGCCATCGGACCAAATAGCTGTGCCGCGAAGAATGGCGATCGCGCGGCCAGGAGGGACCTATCCGCGCCGAACTTCTGGCCACGCACGCAGAAGGTGACGTCCGCGCCTCTCCCGTTTCCGAGCATGCGCTCCAGGTGTCCGGCCAGCTCCAGTGGAGGAGACTCCTTGCTGACGGTGAGCACGCACCGTATGGTGAAGCAGCCATCGCCCTGGCGCGACACAGATTTCAGCTTCGATCTGTCCACGAACTTCTCATGGCCCCGTTCGTCTTTCCTCGGAGAGAAGACATGATGCATCGTGCCGAAGCCGGCTACCTGTTCCTGGCCCTTCGTCTCCAGCATGCTGAGCGCGAAGCTGGTCCACACATCCTTACCTTGGCTGAGATAGCGCACGAAGCATGAGGCTTTGCCGGCACTGAAGTCCTTCTTCCCGGCAGGGTAGAACCTGATCTCCCAATCGTAGCCAGCGACTCTGAAAACAGGCGAGCTGACGAACTCCCCAACAGACATGCCCTTGAGCCGCAGGTAGTTGGTGATCTCGAAATTGACCGTCGCCGTGACGTGCTGCGTCATGCATCTGGACGTCGTGCTCTCTGGTGTTGTCGAGCTGCTAGCCATGAACGGCAGGGAGAGGGGTGCGGGAGCAGATTTTACACGCGTAGGAACGCAGGATTCTAATTTTAGGGAGGAAATTGAGGAGAGGAAGTAAATCAAGGACTCATGACTTCGTGAGACCTACGCTGATGAAACCGTAAAAAGCTGTCATCGGCTTCGATGGGACTTGTATACTCGGTTTCTAGGTTCTCAACTTCTTAAAGCATCTCTAGCAGATCTCTAAACCGCAAACCTCATATCCGCCTATTCAGGCCACCCCAAACGTGTGTTATACGGGCAGCGTTTGGTGCGTCTGGAATGCACGGCCGCTTTTCGGCCCGCAACCAGAAACCGTAAACGCAGGGTTTATCCAAATTATTCGATAATTCTCAAATGCAGCAACATAATCATGTAAAATAGATTGTTCAAAATACTCAATCATACATGAAACACGGCACCAAAAGAAAATCGAACATCACATCATGAAAGAGGGAAGTGATCACGCGTCACCGTCGCTTGCCGGCGCATCGACATAGCCGCCGCCGCTCGCCGTAGCGTCTCCACCTCCAGCAGTCATCACGGCAGCCATGGCAGCGCGTGCAGCTTCCCTTCTCCGCGCCAAGATCTATGTCTTCGTGAGCTTCCACCACTCAAGGGTCTCCTCATCCATGGCCGTCGGGTTCATCAACATAGTGGCATTCTTCGCCGCGATGAGCTCCGCCATGGCACGGTGCTCCTCGGCGTGTGCTCTCTTCTCCTCAATGTCGGCCTTGCGCTTTGCATCCTCCCGGAGTGTTGCCCACTTTGCCTCTTTCTCCCTTGCCTTCGCCTCCATCATCTCCTTCTTGGCCGCCAAAGTCTTGATCATCATCGCTTCTTTGGATTTGACCATCACATCGATCTTGAGAGACAATGAAGCGGCCTCTCCTTGTCTCTTGATCTTATCCTTGTTCGCCTTGCATCCATCCGGCATCTTGTCCTTGTTCTTCTTTTTCTCAAGCACGTCATCCTCCTCCTCCGCGTCCTCCAACTCGATGAGCTTGTGCTTCGGCGGTGGCGCATGTTGTTCCATCAACTTCCATTTCGGATTGTGCTCAAGAAGCAATGAGCGAACTTGAACGGTACATGCTTCAAACCCGGCATCTCCCGGAACCTTTGCTGCGCAATAGCTTTCCATTCACCGGTGTTGGTGCCGCTCGGTGGCGCGTTCCTCTCGCCCTCGATGCAACCTGACCACCGGCTGCACGCCGTCTTGATGGTGTCCCATCGGCCTTGGAGCGAGCGGTAGGAGCGGGTCGCAGTAGTAGAGAGAGGCGGCATCAATTGGAAGAATTCATCTTCGATGCCTTGCCAATACCTCTTGCCGGTTTGGTCGGTGCCGGTCACGGCATCCATCGAAACCGCCTCCCAAGCACGTATCAAGATCACGTCTTCAAACTCGGTGCAGTTGCCGGTCCGGATCGCTCTCCCCTTCGCCTTGGCCACCGCCCCATCGAACGCCCCCTCCTCGATCTCTTCCAATTCATCTTCTCCCTCGCCGCCGGCATCTTCTTCCTATTCAAACTCCTCCCCTTCGAGCCCCTCCTCCAATCTGTCGTTGTAGTCACCGTAGTCTGCAAGCGGCGGCGTGTCGATATCCACGGCAACATCATTGAGCATGTCAACATACGACTCCGGCGCGTCATCAACCGCGGGACTTTCATCGACCACCTTGCGCGCATCGGCCGGCTCCGGCGGTGTAGGCACCAACGCCGCATTCAAGGCAGCCACCGACGCCATCTTGGCCGCCGATGGCTTCTTCGGTGCCGGCGTCGCGGCTGCCACCTTGCTACTCGGCCGCTTCACCTGCTTGGTCGGGATGGTAGGGGCAACTGCAGCGGGGAGCGCCAGGCTAGCGGGAGGCGCGGGGACGACGTGTTGCCCCAGCCGCTTCCGCTTTCCGGTCGCTGCAGCAGCGAGAGGTGCGGTGACGATGACGGGGTCAGTGGTGGCTTCCGCGGAGGCGCTAGATCCGGATGCGGTCGCTGCAGCTGGTCCGCGCGGTGCAGCCTTGCCCGGGAGCGGCGGAGGGGCGGCTACGTCCATGTCGGGGCGGTCGCGGAGGCTCCGGTGGCCGGAGATGGGCGGGGGCGGCGGAATCGGGCGCAGCGAGTGGAGCGGAAGCGGGAAAGGGGGGAGCTGAAACTTCCTTCGCGCTAGAGGGAAATGGATGGAGGCCGGCCTCGCACAGCCCCTCCGACCCGGGAACTTGGGGGTCGCGTGGCACGGATCGGGGCTGTCCGATTTTTTTTTTTTTGAAAATGGGGGTCCGATACGGGATCTAAACGACGCGCTTTTTGCCATTCAAACCGGAAATCGGTGGTTATTATGCGAATGGAGTCGGATAGGGGATCTGCTAGAGATGCTCTTACGCGAGATCTATCTCGTGGGAAGGAAACAGTATAATTCCCATGGTTCGTAGCACCGCCCCAGGGCACTTGGGCATAGCCCAGTGGTTGGGGTCGCAGTGGCGCACCCCAACGACCAGAGTTCAAATCCTGTCAGGAACGAATTTCTGGAATTCTCACGCCGAGGTCCCGCTTCTACTATATCATTTAGTGTCTAGTTCCTCCTAGCACTAATTCATTTTTTTTTCTTTTTTCCGGGACCTTCCATGAGCGAGTCCGATCTCGAGCGTAATTATAGGCAAAGTAGTCGAGCTACACATGAAGATCAATCACATATGCAAAAAGTAATTCACACAGAGATGTAGGTGAGAGTGTTGTGTCTCTCTACTCTATCAGTATGCTCCATCCCACCAAAAGTGTCACAACTTTATCAAAATTTAGATGTATCTAGACACTATTTAGTAGGTAGATACATCCAAATTTTAATAAAACTGAGATACTTTTGGTGAGACGGATGAAGCACAATATATGGGAGAGGGTAGGTGGATAAGAACCAAACGTAGGAAAACTTGCATCCCAAGATACTCCCTCCGTTTGAAAATGTAAGATGTTAAAATATTTTGTTGGTTCACCGGAAATCAGTTTCGGGTCATGCGTCCAGATGGTCTCACTATCAAGACCATTCAACTGCCTCTGGATCTATGTGTATCCTTTGTATTGAAGGATGTATTTATAAGTCAGGAGGCATTTCACACAGTGCTCAGGCCCACATAAGTATACAGAGTCTTGGACCAGACAGACGGCAGGGACAAAACAGAACTAGATGCGTCGAGATTTCTTAGACCGTGCCGGAGAATTCTGGACCAGCGATTTCGTATCACAAGCCAGCTCCATTTTCCCTCCAAGGGGATTTGATGTTCGAACGGTTGCCCAACAAACGCACTGTTCATGCAACACCGACTCACTCATTAAATGAAAAGGTTTAGTAGGCTAAGGATCAAATTCGAATTACCTGACCATTCACCACGTCTCAGCCACTGCCGGGAAGCAGTTCTACTTAGTTTGGTCGCCCAGTCAATAATCTGTTTATGTATCACATTATCCTCGAAAGCAAAATGGCACGCCCCTAATAATACAAGTCAAGTACGCAGATTTTGATGCGCACAACAACTATGCAGAAATTATTTTACCATCAGTACTGAAAATTTAGCTATCAAATATTTTAGCAAATCAATTTTCCGAACATATACACAGTTCTCCTTTGTCACGCGAGCCGATCGTAATCCTGATACTTCACTAAAACATAAAACAGATACATACACCGGATGAAAGACAAGATAAATTCCAATGTCATGCTAGCATGGCATCCGCCTGCTTTGTTCAAGTCGACCTCCGGTGCCCAGGCAACCCACAGTTTGTGCATTTCACCACCTTCCTCGGATGCTTTGGAGCGTCTCCGCGCTGCAGACATGTCGTCCTCTTATGGCCGCTGCACCTGCACAAATTATGCAGAAAGTTGTGCGCTTAGTAAGACTGCCCTCTGTCTGGCCCCAGAAATGAGATTGGAGGCCATGGTCCATCAAGTTCAGCTGCAGGCCTTTCCTCAAGACCAAGATCGCCCCTCATCTCATCAAATGGTACCATTATCACAAGGTTGCTCTCAAACAAGCCGTCAAGCTTCTCATACGCCTCAACACTAGCATCACCTAGTCTCACTAGCACCAGCGCTTTCTTGTATAGATAAGAATGACGGTAAGTGAACGATCTGGTCGAGGCGTGGTCGTTCTGGTAAACCTGCAGGTGTTTAGGCAAAACATCCATGCATCCTTAGTGCATCTCTTCAGTATGTGCCGCTTAGGTATTTCGTCGATTTCCATGTAGTCCATAACCTAAAATGAAAGTAAGTCAGTGAATGCCGCAATTAAGGTTTACCCAGTCCAGACATTTAACAATAACAGTTACCATCTCATACATTATCACATTGTTGCATACCTTAGTAGTACGGCAGCAGACAGTTCGCTTGTGCTCGAACACTCAAAAAATTCCCCGCCGTCGACCATCTTCACCTGAAATTGAACCCGGCCCCGCTTCTCTCTCTTGTGTGCCTTGGTGTGCTTAGCCAAATACAGTTTCCCTTTTTCTACCTCCTCAATGCCCCTGCCAGGTACAAATACTTGCTGCACCGCTCGAACATTGCCCGTGTGTAAACTTTGCTTGCATGCTCCTCTATCGATAGGTTTACATGCAACACCGCACTAGCCTTTTATATGCAAAAATAAATAAAAAAGGAAATGTAAGTCTGGGGAAGATATGTAAGCAAACACGTCCTCATTTTCCTCACATAAGTATTCATCATATATGGCTCACCACTTTTGGTCCTCTTCTCCTGATAGCCTTCATCCTTCTCGTGGTCATGCTGCAACCTCATGTAGTGCTTCACAAACATGTTCATCGCACACCCAGGCAGCACATAGCTTTTGAGCATCATGCTCGCACTCTCATTGAGTTTCGTGCTAGTCATTTCAGCACAGAAAACACTTTTCAAATATGGTTTTTCCCACTTCCGACGCACTTCGTAAATCCATGTCATGTATGGGTGTGTCTTCAGGTTGTATTTCTCTATCAGCATCGCCCACGCCCGTTTTGAATTCATCTTCCGTCAGCATGTGGTTAACAACTTTGTGGAATTCAGACCTGAACTCGCTCTTCTTGCTATACATGGGACCCAAGCACTCCTTCCTCTTCTTAAGCACAATCCATTTCTTGCATTGTATCCCTCCTTTGTGGTTTCAACCTGCTCTTTCCATACCTAACGCCGAACCCATGTTCCCAAGAATACAGATTGTAGAAGTTGTACACTTCATCGTGCAAGTCAAATGTCATGCCTAATGTTGGCTCGAGGACAAACTCTCCTGGCTTGTCGGGGTAACTTCTGATGATCTTCTCCAAGGCACCAATTATGTTTGGGCAAGGAGTCCGTTCTGCAGCGTTTACCCGGACCCTTAATCTGCATAGCACAACGGGGGATATAACGCACTGTAAATTATTTCTGACTTTCACGTTCACGCACTAATATAAGTTCGCTCCCTAAACGCTTTCCTCTTCATCACATGCCTAGTTTCCTTAAATGCAGCTCCCATGTATGGTTTTAGCAAATTCCTTTTTTGATAAAATTGCAAATTACATATAATTTGGATCTAAAAATCGCCGAACTCTGTAAATAATAATGGAATCACTGCTTTCAACATAGACTTTCATTCTGAACAAACAAGACCGGACACCCTATCCAACAAAAGCATTAACGCAGGATATTCCAATTGTGTAATCTACAATCTCCAAATAAAAATTGACGCAGAAATTTACCGTTTGATCCTAATTAGCTGGGTTCACTTTCAGAGATGACTGCTTCGAATCTGCTGGCCCTTCTTCCTCACCAATCCTCATCTTCCCATTCGGACCAACTCTGAAATTTATGCACGCCGCCGACCGTGTTTCACCCCCAACCTCAACGGCTCTCTCTTCGTCCGACCAATTTATCTGGCGTTGCTGCCCTGCGGCAACGCTGTCGGCCTCCTCATCTCCAGTCACATCGTGGACGGCCGCCACAACACTAACAGCCCTTTCCGCCTCTATACGGACCACATAGCCAGGATCCACATAGGCAGGGACCTCGGAGGAGTCTCCGAACTGCAGCCTGAAGAGGGAGAAGAGAAGCTTGCGCAGTCAGAGATCGCGATCCAGGTCCCCAAATCCTAGCCATAACAGTTGAGATGCGCGGCGCAAGAGCTACTTACCTTTCCACCGGACCTAGGCGAACTCCATGGCTTTGGGCCCCAAAAGTATCCGGCGATGCAGCTCCGTCGTCGCCACCGCGGTCGCCCAATTTTTAGCAGCTGCTCTGTCCTCCTCCACCCCTTCCACTTTATTCCAGAAGTAGTACACACCCGTGGAGGAAAAATCTTGGACCGACAGTCCATAATTCCAGGTGATTTTCAGTTCCAGCGGATCAAGAAAATGGTCTGTCATCTTCCCACGGTGGCGCTCACCAGCCTCATTTATTGGCATACGTATCGGTGCATAGTTCGTTCCGATCGACCGTATATCTCACTTTCTGCGTGACTCCTCTGCCCGACAAAAGCTGACAGCACTGATCACGACGCAAAAGTGGACGGTCCTGATAGTACGATCATCTGGTCGTATGACCCAAAACGCCACCTCCGTTGGTTCACCTATTATTTTACCTATATCTGTGCGTGCGTGCTTGCGTGCGTGTGTGTGTGACAAAGGGCTCTCGTGGTACCTGGTGTCTGCCCTCCATCCGCTTTAATAACCATGTGAATGGGGAGTGGGAGGAACTGGACCGGTCGTATAATTATACTTGAATTGGATCTTGTTCAATTTCCTTCTCAATAGAAAAGATAATTGCCCTCCTACCATGTAGCCTCCAGGGGAACTAAGACTGCCACTTTTGATGGTAGAGCACACTTGGAACTTGTCAAGAACTTCCAAAGTACAAAACTTTTACCATAACCAATGGTAGTAAATTGGTATGGGAAGCACTGAAGACGAATGAGAGGTTCACCACCACATCATTGCAAGGGGAGCTCGCTCGATTCAAAGATAGAAAAGCTGTTGTAACCATACCCCCACCAAAGACCAAATTCATGGTGTCATCTCATTAAGGTGGATTATTTGGATAAAATGCTTATGGTACATAGGTGTTTGTGGTGACTACTCGTAGCTCTAGGTTTCGTTAGACACTGCATGTGTGTGGGTGCGGCATGAGTGTTCGCCTACGTTGTACTCAATGTTTCCAGCAAACAACACAACTTAAATGTTCAAAGGAACGATATCAGGATTGAGAATAATAATAAATGATAAATTGACAAAAAAAAGTCATAGTGATAAGACAACATCGTTTTCAGTAAATATTGTTCATATTGAGAAACGTGAACATCTAATTTTGTACATAACCTTTTATATCTATCTAGCTTGAATCATTGCTATCTCACGATTGATGGTTTTCTTTTCTCTTTTATTGTGGTTACCAATGTCTTCTATAATGTTTTCGCTATGACCATTACGTCTTTTTTTTAGATAAAAGGGATCATCCCTGATTTCGTTAAACGAAATCATCATACTACAAAGTACCATCCTTACACATCACAACGCAACAGCAATTAGAGAACTAAGGTTTGTTCTGTACAACACCGGATCAGGTACTGAGACTTAACAGTACAACACAAAGTAACTGCTGACGAAAACGAGATGAAAGAGAAAGTGAGATCCCAACAGCAGCCAGCCAACCCCTCTCTCTCAGATCATCTCTAGCACCGGTCCCAGTGCTTTTGTTGCTGCCCTTTTCCTTCCTTTTATTTTTTTTATATCGTCAGCCTTGGCGTCCATGACACCCAGCTTCTTCTTGCTCCAAAAACCTCCTTCGCACCCTTCTCCAATAGCTTTGCACAGAAATCTAGCTGGTCCTTAACGTCCTCCTTCACCTGCAAAAAATCCAGCAATTAATAAAGTAACAAATCTTAAGTATTAATACATATGGTTCAGCATGCCATTTTCCTTCAAGCTAAATTTCTTGTTTTCCAGATACTCCATGTCACAGCATCTACTCCCACAGCAAGAATTTCTTTTTTCTTGCCCCAAACCCTTTTAGCCAATTTTAAATACAATGATCAGCTGATTCAAAATGGAAATTCAAACCAAAAGTACAGCTAACCACATTCCAAATGTATCTGACTAGAGGATATTTTAAAAACAGATGTTTAATAGTCTCACTGCATCCACAAAAGAGGCAGCCTCACATTTCCCTCCTCTCTATAAAAGTATATCTCTTGTCAGAATACTTTTTTTAAGCATTAACCACAGGAAGGTTTTAATCCTGAGAGGTATCTTAACTTTCCACATGAATTTATAGGGCACAATCTCATTGAATTGCATTGCCAAATAGAAAGATTTAACTGAGAATGTCCCTGAATTTGTTAATTCCCCTATTAACATTATTCAGATTAACTCTCTCTAGCAATTTTTTAGTTTACCCCATTGTTCTCTAAGTTCTCCAACCATTGCTCTCCTAAACCTGAGTCCTTCCACCCCTTTATCAAAGACCTCTTGTACCGTCACATTCCTATTCATGGAAACTATGAACAACCTAGGAAAGGTTTTGGCTAGGCAGCAGAAACCTATCCATTGATCTTTGATGTCTACGCCCCCTCCTTTTCCTGTAGACAGTGTTGGGCCTCCAAGAGCAGAGGTTTGTAGAACAGCAGCAAGTTTTCCCTTAAGTGGATCACCCAAGGTTTATCGAACTCAGGGAGGAAGAGGTCAAAGATATCCCTCTCATGCAACCCTGCAACCACAAAGCAAGAAGTCTCTTGTGTCCCCAACACACCTAATAGGTGCACTAGTTCGGCGAAAAGATAGTGAAATACAGGTGGTATGAATATATATGAGCAGTGGCAACGGCACCAGAAAAGTGCTTTGCCCAGGACAGTAAACAAGCAGTAGTAACGCAGCAGTAGTAACGCAAAGAAACAAGAAACAAGCAGCGATAGCAGTATTTAGGAACAAGGCCTAGGGATTAGACTTTCACTAGTGGACACTCTCAACATTGATCACATAACATAATAGATAAATGCATACTCTACACTCTTGTTGGATGATGAACACATTGCGTAGGATTACACGAACCCTCAATGCCGGAGTTAACAAGCTCCACAATTCAATGTTCATATTTAAATAACCTTAGAGTGCATGAAAGATCAATTCGACTAAACCAAGTACTAACATAGTATGCACACTGTCACCTTCACACTATGTAGGAGGAATAGATCACATCAATACCATCATAGCAATAGTTAACTTCATAATCTACAAGAGATCATAATCATAGCCTATGCCAAGTACTAACACGGATGCACACACTGTCACCATTACACCGTGCAGGAGGAATAAAACTACTTTAATAACATCACTAGAGTAGCACATAGATAAATTGTGATACAAAACACATTGCAATCATAAAGAGATATAAATAAGCACTTCACTATGCCATTCATAACAGTGAATAAGTATTCTGTGAAATATAGCCTAAGAGACCCACACGGTGCACACACTGTCACCTTTACACACGTGGGACAAGGAGTCTCCGGAGATCACATAAGTAAAACTCACTT